>NC_057803.1:367293692-367479294 GCF_018294505.1 Triticum aestivum
ACCATGCCCGCTCCGCTCCGGCCACCCCACTTGACGCGCTCCGCCGTCCTCCCCGACCGAGGCCTCTACCCGCAACCACACGCGCCGCTCCGTCCCTTGGCCGCGCCCCTGACACGCCAGCGCATCGTCGCCGCTCTCTGGCGCGACCACCGTTGCCGCTGCCGCAGCGCTTCGCTCGCCGGCCCGCTGCTCTGCCGCTGCCGCCGACCGCGGCCTTGCTCCGTCACCCGCCGGTCGCCTCGGGCCGGCCTTGACGGGCGCTTGGCCCGCTGCCCGCATGCCCGTTCGGGCCACGCCCGATAGGCCCCTGGGGGCAATGACACGTGGGCCCGCCCAAGAACAAACAAAAAAATATATAAAAAAATAATAAATAAAAAATAACTAAAATAAATAAGTAATCAATTAATTAAATTAATTAATCCTAATTAACTAATCTAATTAACTAGTTAGTTTAATTAAACAGTAATTAGATGAGTTAAACCCTAATTAGACTAAACAGTCTATGACGAACGGGACCCACATGTCAGGTTGACCAGGTAAATTGCTGACATCATGCTGACGTCATGATGACATCAGCAAACACTGTTCTGGATAATGTTGATTTAAATAATTAAATAAATCCTAAAATTGATTGAAATCTTTAAAAATTAATATAAAATAAACCATAGCTCGGATGGAAAAACTTTGTACATGAAAGTTGCTCAGAACGACGAGAGGAATCCAGATACGCAACCCGTTCGTCCGCCACACATCCCTAGCATAGCGAACACGCAACTTTCCCCCTTCGGCTCCTCTGCCCGAAAACGTGAAACACCGGGGATAATTTCCCGGATGTTCCCCCCTTCACCGGTACCACCTCGTACCGCGTTAGGGCACACCTAGCATCACGCTTTGTCATGTCATGCATCGTCATGCATTTGTTTGCATTATATTTATTGTTTCTTCCCCCTCTTCTCTCGCTAGACACCGAGACCGACGCCGCTGCTACCCAGTACGACTAAGGTGTTGACGACCACTCTCTCTTGCTAGAGCAACCAGGCAAGCCCCCCCTTTGATCACCAGATATCGCCTACTCTTCTCTCTACTTCTTGCATTAGAGTAGTGTAGCATGTTACTGCTTTCCGTTATCCTATCCTGATGCATAGCCTGTCCTTGCTACTACTATTGTTACCTTTACCTGCAATCCTAAATGCTTAGTATAGAATGCTAGTGTTCCATCAGTGGCCCTACACTCCTATCCATCTGCCATGCTATTCTACTGGGCCGTGATCACTCGGGAGGTGATCACGGGCATATGATATATACTTATACTGTTACATTACTTATGATAATGTTCGAAGATGGGGGCTGAAGGGGCAGGTGGCTCCATCCCGGTAGAGGTGGGCCTGGGTTCCCGACGTCCCCCGACTGTTACTTTGAGGCGGAGCGACAGGGCAGGTTGAGACCACCTAAGAGAGAGGTGGGCCTGGCCCTGGTCGGCGTTCGCGGTTACTTAAAAATAACACGCTTAACGAGATCTGGGTATTTGATCTGAGTCTGGCCCCTGGCCTATACGAACTAACCATCTACGCGGGGACAGTTATGGGCACTCGATGTCGTGGTATCAGCCGAAGCCTTCGTGACGTCAGCGACCAAGCGGCGCGCACCGGGTTGGACCGCGTAACGCAACTTCCTTTGTAATTGAGGATGCTAGGTCTGCTCACCGGCCGCATACGCAACGTGCAGGTGTGCAATGGGCGATGGGCCCAGACCCCTGCGCCATAGGGTTTAGACCGACGTGCTGACCTCTCTGTTGTGCCTAGGCAGGGCTGCGACGTGTTGATCTTCCGAGGCCGGGCATGACCCAGAAAAGTGTGTCCGGACAAAGGGGATCGAGCGTGTTGGGAAATGTGGTGCACCCCTGCAGGGAAGTTGATCTATTCGAATAGTCGTGTCCCTCGGTAAAAGGACGACCCGAAGTTGTACCTTGACCTTATGACAACTAGAATCGGATACTTAATAAAACACACCCTTCCAAGTGCCAGATACAATCGGTGATCGCTCTCTCACAGGGTGACGAGGGGATGATCATCGGTTAGGATTATGCTATGCGATGTTACTTGGTGAACTTACCATCTACTCTCTTCTTCTGCTGCAAGATGGAGGTTACCAGAAGCGTAGTCTTCGAAAGGACTAGCTATCCCCCTCTTATTCTGGCATTCTGCAGTTCAGTCCACATATGATACCCTTATTCCATTTGATACCATTGCATACATATGTAGTGTAGCTCCTTGCTTGCGAGTACTTTGGATGAGTACTCACGGTTGCTTTTCTTCCCCTTTTCCCCTTCCCTATATCCGATTGCTGCAACCAGACGATGGAGCCCAGGAGCCAGATGCCACTGTCGATGACGACTACTTCTACTCGGGAGGTGCCTATTACTACGTGCAGCCCGCTGACGGCGACCAGGAGTAGTTTAGGAGGATCCCAGGCAGGAGGCATGCGCCTCTTTCGATCTGTATCCCAGTTTGTGCTAGCCTTCTTAAGGCAAACTTGTTTAACTTATTTCTGTACTCACATATTGTTGCTTCCGCTGACTCGTCTTTGATCTTGCTCTTGTATTCGAGCCCTCGAGGCCCCTGGCTTGTAATATGATGCTTGTATGACTTATTTTTATTTGTAGAGTTGTGTTGTGATATCTTCCCGTGAGTCCCTGATCTTGATCATACACGTTTGCGTGTATGATTAGTGTACGATTTAATCGGGGGCGTCACAAACATATAGGTAGATACCATATCATGTTAAATGCGATGCTAATTTGTGTCATGCATGGCAATAAATATGACCTATGATACTATACTCTAAGTATTATACTATGCGCTATAATTAATTAAAGGTAGTATCATATATATATATATATGCATGATACTAGTACATGACACTCTCCACTATTAGTAGCCTAAGTATATATAGCCTAACTAAAACACCCACATGTAGTTGTAGTAGGGTTTTTGACTTTAATTAATTATATATGCACTAAAATGAATGCAAAAGTGCAAAAAATGACTTAAACTTAGCAGATGAACTGAAATGGGTCGGAACGATGTAGCTAGTAACTGACGATTTGTGGTCCGAAGTGCCGCCTCTCCTTTTGGAAACTATGATCCATCTTGTGAGATGTTCCGGTATGGAAGGTGGGAGCACCAAAACTTGTGCCAAACTTTAGCATTTTTTTCCATGTGATCATGAGAGCACGCGATAGTGGCACAATGATTTTCGTTATTTTCGGTACTCTATATGCATTTCCTGAAATTAATATACCAACAAGGCCTACGCCTCTGGCTGCACCCTGCAGCCGAACTGTTTGAAGTTTTTTCCCGTTTTTCGCAAAATGAATGAAAACTTGCAAAGCGACACACCAATGATCTTGCTAACACGCACGTGTAGTTGCGACTATATATATACATACAAACGAGATATTTTTTTTGCATATTCATTGTTTGAGATTGCTAGCGAGGCATGCCGCCCGGTAAAATGTACCAGAAAATCAAAGCATAGGGTATAATCGTGATTTTTTACCATGGAAAAAATTGAAGGCGAAACGATGAACTCATGTTTTCATTCGAACAAAAATATGATGTTAGGTAATGCAATTTTTTTCAAAGAGCACACGGTTCACTCACGAAAGCTGTGTGTCCACTAAACCATGGCTGATGCCCCCCTTTTTCACACGCGCGATCTAAGTTGTGTGTTCTGGTTGGCCAGAACCCAAACCCCACAGATCGTACGTCTGCACCGTTGGATTCTCCTTGATCGAACGTCGATCCTCATCCCTTTCGACAGCACATGTAAATGTTTTCAAATAGCCCCTCCCAGAAAATGTTTTCAAATAGCACACGGTTCACACACAAAAGCCGTGTGCCTACCAAACCATGGCCGATGCCCCCCCTTTGCTGCGCACGCTATCTGAGTCATGGTTCTGATTGGTCAGAACCCAAACCCCATAGATCGTACGTCTGCAGTGTTGGATGCTCCCAGATCGAAAGGCAATTCTCATCCCTTTCGACAGGAAATGTCGTCCGGCTAGGATTTGATTTATATGCCAAAATGCACGGTAAATGCCAAAAAATGTCTTACATATAGCACATCAGACCTAAAATGTGCCAGCAAATTAAACCCGTGGTATAATTGTGATTGCTTTACGTGGAAAAGATGTAGAGGGGAAACGATGAACTCGCGTCTTCATTTCAAAATTAGTACATCTTCATTTCAATTGCAGTTTCTGTTTGTGCACACGAGCGCTTAGAGGCGACTGTTTGCATAGGCCTTTCCGCGCGCGCGGCCACCGGGGATATTTTTCACCCTATTCACCTAGGCCGCCAACACCCCCCCACAATCCGCCCGCGTTTAAATCAACTAGTCCACCCAATCTCCATCGCCAGCTCCCCCTCCCCCAGATCCACAGCAGAACCCTCTCCAGCGCCGCCGTGCTCACTGTGGCCGAGTGCCCGCTCTTCGGCATCAAGCCTACCTCCACTACCGTTCCCAACACGCGGCGGCCCGCGCCTCGTTGTCTTCGTTTCTTCGCCAGCCACCCTAGCGTATCGATGCATTAACCCTCGCCTCTCTCGTGGTCCAACCGGGTTTGCATTAAGAAGCATGTTAGTTACTGCTCTCCATCACGGTGAGGCATATTTCCTCACAATCCCTCTTCCAATTTCTCTTCCAATTTCGTTTTGTATCTTCCCAAATTAGCTATAAAATAACGGGGAGCATATATATGTTCATTATCTACCTTCCTTACTACATATAAGGTGTATTTGTTCCAATAAGTTACTGCCTATTTACAGATCCCGGGCGCCCGAGTCACACAAACTTAAAAAATTAGCCGTACATTTTCTAAATTATTGCACGGCATGTTTAGAAAGCTTGATAACACTAGTGGTGCTTGAACTTGCCATGGATGTTCACTTTAGTGCCTAAACTTGAAAAATACATTAAACTGGTGCTAAAACTTGGCATGAACATGCAAATACGGTGCTAATCTCATTTTTAGACGTAAACTGTGCGGACATGGCACCGTATTTGGCTGACTTCGCATGTGGTCCATTTGTAGAGAGGAAAAAAGATTTTTAGAGAATACCATGTCTATATGACTAGTGGGTCCTTCTTGTCAGTTCATAAAGAAAATTGAAAGAAAATATTGTGGCCCGATAGGATTCGAACCTGCGACATCAAGTAGGCTAGTGTCCTGTGGTAGCCACTCCATCATAACGCTTTATCTCCCAAATATGGCCCCTTATATTGCTGTACTGTAAGGTAAAATGCATGTGTTGCTTAAATGGGTTGCAGTTAGTACGACCCATTTAGTACATTTTTTTACAAAAACTATAGAAGTCTGCTTAAATTATAATCATAGTAATACAAACTGTACCACTCTACATTTTGCACATGTTAACATCAATATATTATAATCATAATAATAAAGTTAGATTCAAATAAATATGTGGTATTATTAATTACTTCATGGTAAATAAATATTCATGTGCATGTATTATTTTGAAAAATCTATAAACCAAGCCCCATGCCATGTTATGGGTTATAAATATTTGTCGTACACCTCGTGCTACACAAATTTCCATGCACAGATAAAATAAAAATGTAGATGTATAATTATTCAAATGTATGAATAATGAAAATAATATTTACAAACTGTAATTTTTTAAAGAAATTTTTAATATTTTATATTATACAAAGATATTTATACTTAATACTATATATTATTTCAATTATCTGAATGTTTTAGAAATTGTACATTAATATTTTTAAAATTACATGAACATTTATAGAAGTTACTTATTTAATTTTTTGATAAAATTTATAACTATTAATACCACGTGAATAGGTGAACTTTATTTGTATTACTATGGTTTATAATTTACAGATATTTTATAGATCGCTTTTTTAATAACATGTGTTAAATTGGCCACAGTGACTCCAACCCATTTACATAGCGCAAATGTTTACCTTACAGTACATTAAAACGAAGGAGCCACAATTATCTAGTTAGATCTGTCCAGTAGAGTGGCTAGCATAGGAAGTGCACACGCATAAAGGTGCAGGTTTGATTCCTGGTGCCCACAGTTTTTCCTCTAGTTTTCATTATCACTGATAGGGTGGGACCCAGTAGTCATACAAACATGGTATTCAGCTAAAATTCTTTTTTGTCTCTACAAGTGGACCCCTATGCCTTGTCAGCCAAATATGGTGCCACGTCAGCACACTTTACATCTATAAATAGGATTAGCACCGTATTTGCACGTTCATGCCAAGTTTTAGAACCAGTTTGGCGTATTTTCAAGTTCAGGCACTAAAGTGAACATCCATGGCAAGTTCGGACACCACTGGTGTTATTACCTCCTTATTCTACTTTCCTAAGTTTCGCATGTGTTCTCTGTAGATGCCGAGTAGTAGCGAGAGCACTCATGCTTCAGGCGATGTATCTTCATCTGATTCGGACAACCCTAGGTCTTCGGCAGATTGTGAGGGATCAAGTAATCTTGAACAGGATAGAGCTGCAACAATTACCGTTCCGGTCAGGACATGGAGGAACGCTCCAAGGAAGCCCACACACCAGCCTAAAGGTGTACATGAAGTAACCGAGATTGATTTAAAGTCTTGGGCTCCAACTAAACCAGATATAGCACACACGAGGTTCAGGAGTGTGTGTGGATTTGTTGGCAGGTCAAGGCTCAACATTAATCTGCCGAGGTTTCGGAAGGCTGACACAGGAACATGGAGAAGGATAGTCCGGGAGATAATGGATCAACGTTCCAGAGCAGTGGAGAATGCAGGTGGAGCACGCTGCACTGAAGAAGGCTAGGGATGCTTGGAGAAACTGGAAGCACGTGTTGTACAAAAAGTACTTGAGTGAAGGCAAGGACCCAATCCCCGCATACCCCCAAATTACAAAGGCAGACTGGGAAGAAGTGAAAAGGGTCAGGGCAACTAAAGATTTTGATGAGAAGAGTTTCGAGCAATCAGAACTTCAAAAGAAGAACATACACCCCCACCGTATGGGTGTGGCAGGATACCATGGCATGAAACTAATATGGGAACAGGAGGACAAAGAACCAGTAGCAGCGGGTGGGAATCCAGCCGTTAGTGAAATCTGGGGCGAACATGCCAGAGGCTACTTGCGGGCACGTGCAAAGAGGCATGATGACGGAACTTATTACTTTGAAAACTCACGTGACGTCAAATTGTATCAAGTGATGTTAGAGGCTTCCAAGATCCCTGGAAGGTTCTACAGGAACTAAGGGGGATGTGACATTCTGTCCATTGCTCTAGAAACAAAAGATCCCCCTGGCCGTGCAAGGGGTATAGGTGTCCCACACAAGAGGGCTTTCACACTCAGCAAAGAAGAGAGGCTCAACATGAAAAAGTGAGGAGTGAAATGAAGCAGAATGCATTGTATGAAAGGTTGAAAAAGGAAATTTATCCGGTTGTTCGAAAGGATATTGAGGAGTCAATGATGATGTAGAAAACTCTAACACTGACAGATAGCCAGCAGATGGGAGGGAAGCCGGGCATGGAGGGTGCTGCTTATTGTGCGACAACACTGCACAAGAGTACTTGTGCATCAGCTGACCCCAACAACAGTGAGACTGCGGCTGCTCATGATGATGCTATATCTGGTCTATCTGGAATAAAAGACAGATTGAAGGGTGTGCTTACACATTATGAAGGTACATTAAAATGAGCAACAGCCAGGGTTTGCCCACCCTTCTTGGAAGATGGCCTCTTCTTGGACAATGGGCCATTGAAGCCGGGCTGTGTGAAGTGCTACGTGACTGAAGTAAAGCCTGGATTCAATGAATTTGCCCTAGAGAATGTCCTAGGTGACTTCGATGAGCAAAAGACCTTGGGAGAAACACTGTTACTTCACATCCAGTGGCCACGAAAGGAAATAGAGTTCATCGATGAGATCCCTGAAGCCTTGCCAAGAGCAACCACTGTCACCCCTCAACCGGTGACGCTCTCCTTGCCATAGTAGCTCTCGTAGGCCGATGCATCAACCTGTGATTAGCAGGCCCGGCTTTGTGGTGTACATGCCATGTTGAAACGCCCTCGATGCGGCTATATCTCCTACGTGTCGAGGCACGACTTAGAGGCATAACCGCATTGAAAGCAATGTCGCAAGTTAGGCAATCTTCACAACATCCCATGTAATATAGATAATAAAAGGGGAAGGCACATAGTTGGCTTACACTCGCCATGTCAATCAAAGTACATAAATAGCATTACATCAACCAAACACTCATGGCCTGACTACGACGCCAAAATAAAAGATCAACCAACATCCGACACGGTCCCGATCGCCCCAACTGGGCACCACTACTGATCATCAGGGAAAGACACATAGTAACGGCATGAGTCCTCATCGAACTCCCTCTTGAGCTCAAGCGCGTCATCTGGAACAGAGTCATCAGGCCCTACATCTGGTTTGGAAGTAATCTGTGAGCCACAGGGACTCAGCAATCTCGCACCCTCGTGATCAAGACTATTTAAGCTTATAGGTAAGGCAAGGTAAAATATGTGGAGCTGCAGCAAGCGACTAGCATATATGGTGGCTAACCTGTTCGCAAAAGAGAGCGAGAAGAGAAAGGCAAAGTGCGAACGAATAACTAGAGAACAACCTGCGGCAAGCATTACTCCAACATTGTGTTCACTTCCCGGACTCCGCCGAGAAGAGACCATCACGGTAACTCACACAGTTGATTCATTTTAATTAAGTTAAGGTTCAAGTTATCTACAACCGGACATTAACAAATTCCCATCTGCCCATAACCGCGGGCACGTCTTTCAAAAGTTCAAATCCCTGCTGGAGAGTCCCAACTTAGCCCATGACAAGCTCTCACGGTCAACGAAGGAATAGACCTTCTCCCGAGACATTCTGATCAGACTCGGTATCCCGGTTCTACAAGACACTTCAACAAGTTAAAACAAATCCAGCAACACCGCCCGAATGTGCCAACAAATCCCGATAGGAGCAGCACATATCTCGTTCTCAGGGCACACTCAGATTGTCTTGGTACGGGTAGGCCAGCCCAGAGTTGCCCCTGGTGGCCACCGGCAGCTGACAGGTGGACTAACACTCAGAGGAGCACTGGCCTAGGGGGGTTTAAATAAGATGACCCTCAGGCTCCGGAAACCCAAGGGAAAAAGAGGCTAGGTGGCAAATGGTAAAACCAAGGTTGGGCATTGCTGGAAAAGCTTTAATCAAGACGAACTATCAAGGGGTTCCCATTATCACCCAACCGCGTAAGGAACGCAAAATCCAGGAACATAACACCGATATGACGGAAACTAGGGCGGCAAGAGTGGAAAAAAACACTAGGAGAGAGGCCGAGCCTTCCACCCTTTACCAAGTATATAGATGCATAAGATAACAAGATAATATAATGATATCCCAACAAGTAAATAATGTTCCAACAAGGAACGGTCTCCAATCTTCACCTGCAACTAGCAATGCTAAAAGAGGGGCTGAGCAAAGCGGCAACATAGCCAATCAACGGTTTGCTAGGACATGGTGGGTTAGAGGTTTGACATGGCAATTTCGGAGGCATGATAAGCAAGTGGTAGGCATCGTAGCATAGGCATAGCAAAAGAGCGAGCATCTAGCAAAGCAAAGATAGAAGTGATTTCGAGGGTATGATCATCTTGCCTGCACAGTTGTCAGAGATGACTGGATCCTCGAAAGCAAACTCAACAGGCTCCTCATTAGCGAACTCGTCTCCCGGCTCTAACCAAACAAGACAAACAAGCAAACGGAACAAAATCAACCACGTGCAAACTCAAACAACATGATGCAAACATGGTATGCTATGCGGGATGCGACATGTGATGCATATGCAAGATTTGACAAGGAATGAGTGAACCTGGCCTCAACATGGAATTCCAAGTGTGCCACTAGAAAAGTGAGATGAAATCGCTTGAAAACGATATGAAGAACGCCGGAATCGGAGTCACGGTTTGGAAATGGCAAGCAATTCAAATATGACACCTGTCTGCGATATACAGCAAGTAGCCATCTAGATGCAACAAGATGAACATGCTACAGCACTCAAACATGGCAGGAAAATACATGGAAGGGATCCATTCATGATGCTTAACAAAATATGAACACTGAGCTATGGCCAATTCATCCATTAACAGGTTCAATCAAGCATGGCAAAAATGCATTTGGTAAACAGATTTCAGACTTAGTGAAATTAACACTTGTCTGGAATTTCAGATCAGGTAGCACTCTTTGGAGCATGAAAACTATATGCTACAGGACCTGAACATGGCAAAGTAAAGCATGGCATGGAGCTACACAAAGAGCTTAACAAAAGTCCCTTAGTGACCTTGAGCCAAAAGGGATCAGAAAATACAATTGCAAGCATGTGAACATGACAAAAACATAATCAGATCACAGACTTAGTGAAAAACTGGAGCATGCAAAAACAGATATCAAGTAGGCATGTTTACGAGCTCAATGCACTCACTATAGAGCAAGTCATGAAAATATAAGCATGCACCCATCAAGAATACACATTATACAAGCTAGACATGGCAAGAACAATAACATAGCATGCATGGATCAACTACAATATCCTCGGCAATATCGCTAACAAGTAGGCAATCTGCCCAGATTCACGAAATAGCAAAAGTAGAGCTCGATTGACTCAAGCTAGGGTGCTCCATAATTGCAAACAAAAACATGGATGGATAAAGCACTACCAGATTAACAAATCATCCTTACTGAGCATCCTCAAAAGAGGCACGGATCACTAGGAAACAACATGAACATATGGCATATTGAAATAAACAGATCAAGGACTTAGTGGAATTGCGAAGTCCCTGAAATCAGCATTAACGAATGCACCACTTTGCAAACTTGTGCTAGTCGCCACACACATCACAAAAATACATGGGTTGCACCTCTGTATAGATGGCAAAACATATGACAAAACTCATGTAGAGCTCAGGGGCATATCATGCACACATTAATCATGGCAAAAATGACACATATCTAATTGGAGCAACAGATCTGACAATTATCTCAAATAGCATTCTTCCAACAGCATTTCGGGCATCAAGATGAACTCAAATGAAAATTACGCAATGATATGAAATGATGTACTCTGTGAGATGAACATTTTGATATGCTATATGCCAAAAACGGAGCTACGGATGCAAAGTTACGGCACGGCGAACATAGCAAAATAATTAGGGTTTCGAGGCAAAAGTCAACCGAGACAAATCTCAGATCCAGATCCACTGTAGCTTGCATGGACTTCGAGGTTCGCTGGGAACTTGGAGCTCGCCGGACACGGAGGTGGCCGGCCAGAGAGGGACTTGGGCGGTGCGGGGAAGGCGGAGGTGGCGCCGGACTTGGTAGCGTCGGGCGGTGGGGAAGCTCTGGCAGCCGGAGTAGGAGGCGTGGTAGGGCTTCCAGTGAGGTGGCGGCGGCCGCCGTCGTGGCGCACCGGGCGGCGGAGGTGGCCGGACGCGGGGAAGAGGCGGCGCGGCGCGAGGGGAACTTGGGGCCCGGTCGGGCGGAGGAGAGGGCTGGCCCCAGGACTCGCGGGCCGGCGGTGCCACGTGGCGGCCTGCGACTGGTGCGGAGCGGCGGCGCGATTCCGTCCGCCCGGGACGGACGAGTCCGGCAGCGGCGCGAGGAGATTTTTTACGGTTAGGAAGGAGGGGATCCGGAATTTTGAGGAGGGGGTCTATATAGAGAGGTAGAAGGAGCTAGGAGAGTCCAAATGAGGTGCGGTTTTCGGAATGGTGTGACCACTTGACTTTGAGGAATTTGATTGACTTGTTGCGAGTCTTGCGTTCAGTCTCTTCAAGAATAGCAACGGGGTGCTCATGATAAGAGAGATCTTCTTGGAGATCAATGTCTTCGAAGTTGACGGTGCGGTCAGGAGTCTTGAAGCACTTTCGGAGCTGAGAGACATGGAACACCTCATGCACATTTGCAAAGTTTGAAGGAAGCTTGAGTTGATAGGCGAGATCGCCTCTCTTGCTGAAGATCTTGAAAGGTCCCACGTATCTGGGAGCAAGCTTCCCTTTGATACTGAAGCGACGAGTACCTTTCATTGGAGAGACGCGGAGGTAAACATGATCTCCGATCTCGAAAGCCAAATCACGGTGCTTACTATCATAGTAGCTCTTCTGGTGGGATTGGGCTGCTTTGAGGTTATCTCGAATGGCTTTGCACATTTCCTCTGCCTCTGTGATCAAGTCATTTCCCAAAAGTTGACGTTCACCGGTTTCACACCAGTTGAGAGGGGTATGGCACTTCCTGCCATACAGAATTTCAAATGGGGCCTTGCCCGAACTTGCTTGAAAACTGTTGTTGTAGGAGAATTCAGCATATGGAAGACAATCCTCCCACTTCATGCCGAAAGAGATCACACAAGCCCTGAGCATATCTTCAAGAATCTGGTTGACATGCTCGACTTGACCGCTAGTTTGAGGATGAAAAGCTGTGATGAAGCAGATGTTGGTGCCCATGGCCTTCTGAAAAGAATCCCAAAACTTGGAGGTAAAGATGTTGCCACGGTGTGAAGAGATCACTTGGGGAATACCGTGCAGAGATACAATTCGAGAGGTATAGAGCTCCGCCAATTGAGCTGCAGTGATAGACTCTTTGATAGGCAGAAAGTGAGCCACTTTAGTGAGTTGTCGATGACAATGAATATAGCATCATTGCCACGTTTGGACTTTGGAAACCCAGTCATGAAGTCCATCTCAATGTGGTCAAACTTCCGTTCTAGAATGGCAAGAGGTTGGAGGAGACCAGCTGGCCTATGGTGTTCTGCCTTCACTCTTCTGCAGACATCACATTCATTCACGAACTGAGCAATCTCGCGCTTCATTCGAGTCCACCAATAAACCTGCTTGAGGTCCTGATACATCTTCGTGCTCCCAGGGTGGATGGAGAGGAGTGAATTGTGAGCCTCGTTCATGATCACTTTACGAAGGTCACCTTTGGGCACAACAATACGATCCTCGAAAAATAGAGTATCCTTGTCTTCAAGGCGGTAGCACTTGTACTTGGGTTGACTCTCGGCAATCCCAATCTTCACCTTTTTCACCATAGCATCAAGAAGCTGGGCTTGGCGAATCTGGTCTTCCAAGGTAGGAGAGACTTGTAGGTTGGCGAGGAAACCTTGAGGAACAACTTGCAGATTAAGTTTGCGGAAAGCTTCACAAAGCTCGGGTTGATAAGGCTTGAGAATCAGACTGTTGCAATAAGCCTTCCTGCTCAATGTGTCAGCAATCACATTGGCCTTGCCTAGAGTATACTCGATACTCGGATTATACTCTTGAATCATTTCGACCCATCGAGTCTGCCTGAGGTTGAGATTAGGCTGAGTGAAGATGTACTTGAGACTCTTGTGGTCAGTGAAAATGTCCACTTTTCTTCCCAATAAAAGATGTCTCCAAGTCAAAAGAGCATGCACAACTGCCGCCAACTCGAGGTCATGAGTGGGGTAGTTCTTCTCGTTGGGCTTCAAATGACGAGAGGTATAAGCCACAACTTTCTTCTCTTGCATCAACACTGCACCGAGACCTTGGAGAAAGGCATCGCAAAAGACCACGTACGGTTTGGATTCATTAGGAGGAGTCAGAACTGGAGCAGTGACCAATTTCTCTTTCTAAGTGTTGAAAGCAATGTCACACTCCGGAGACCAAACGTACTTGACGTGCTTCTGGAGAAGATTTGAGAGAGGCTTTGTGATCTTTGAAAAGTTTTCAATGAATCTTCGACAGTAGCTTGCGAGACCGAGGAAGCTACGGAGTTGCTTCACGTTCTGAGGTGGTTCCCAGTTCACAATTGCAGACACCTTCTCAGGATTCACCGCAATGCCCTTGGCAGAGATGATATGACCAAGATAAAGAACCTCATCGAGCCAAAATTCGCACTTAGAGAACTTGGCATAGAACTGGTGTTCCCTCAGCTTATCGAGTACCAAACGCAAGTGCTTGGCATGATCTTCCTTTTTCTTCGAAAAGACCAGAATGTCGTCGAGATAGACCAAAACAAAGTCATTGGTGTAGGCGTTGAAGATGAAGTTCATCATGCAAGAGAAAGTCGAAGGAGCGTTGACGAGACCAAAAGACATGACAGTGTATTCATATGAACCATAGCTTGTCCTGAAAGCCGTCTTGGGAATATCTTGCTCACGAATTCGAATCTGATGATAACCCATACGGAGATCAAGCTTGGAGAATACTTGGGCAGCTTTGAGTTGTTCGAACAGCTCGTTGATGTTGGGAAGTGGGTATTTGTTCTTGATAGTCTTCTTGTTCAATGGACGGTAATCAACACAAAGTTGGTCCGTTCCATCCTTCTCCTTTACAAAAAGAACACCACAACCCCACAGAGAGGAACTAGGTCGGATGAGACCCATTCTCTCTTGAATATCGAGTTGCTTCTTCAGCTCCTTCAACTCTTCAGGTCCGATCTTGTAAGGACGCTTGCACACTGGTTCCGTGCCAGGCTCAAGATCGATGACGAATTCAACTAGCCGATGCGGAGGCATTCTTGGAAGCTCTTCTGGAAAGATGTCTTGATATTCACAAACAACTGGAATTTGCGAGATAGCATCCAGTTCACCCTTCTCATTGAGAGAAAACAGATGGATGGTATCATCGCGAGCGGCAAATACAATTACATCCTCAGACGAATGAGTCAATTCAATCTACCTGGCTGCACAATCAAGCTGAGCCTTGTGCTTAGAAAGCCAATCCATCCCGTGAATAAGATCAATATCCGAGTCACCAAGAACCGTAGGAGAAGATAGAAATTTGTAGTCACCCAAAGTGATAGTAACATCCGGAGCAATGGAGTTAGCATCCATGCGCCTACCGGGAGAGAAAACTGCTAATGGACTAGCAAAACTTGCAAGGCCAAACCATGCTTAGATGTAAACGGTCTCAAGATGAAACAATGCGATGCACCAGTGTCAAAAAGAACTTTAGCTGGAATATCATTAACAGGAAGGTTACCCATGATGACATCTGACGAGTCCTCTGCCTGAGTTGCATTCATCAAGTTGACCTTGGCGTGCTTGGGGTTATGCTTGACCACAGCTGTACTTTCCGATCTCACAGGAGGAGGAGGAGGGAGATGCCTCTGGTTGAAGCATTTGTTGGCATAGTGTCCCTTCTGTTGGCACTTGTTGCACGTGACCTCTGAAAGCGGACGGTGGTACGGAGCACTTGATCTTGGAGCTTGAGACGAAGTCTTGTTCTGAAAGCCAGGGTTGGGTGGGTGGGAAGATCCACTGCCACCTTTGCACTTCTGATACGGCTGACGGAACGGAGGAGGAGGAAGCCAATACTTCTGCTGCTTGGCCACTTGAGTAGAGGAAGAAGGAGTAGCATCTCTGACTTGCTTCTTGGAAGCATCACACCTTAGTTGAGCAGCCTCTTGCTTCAATGCCATGTTGTAGAACTCATCGTACCTCAAGGGCTCAAAGCGAACAAGAGCTAGCTGGATTTCTTCTCTGAGACCACCCCTGAACTGGTATATCATGCTCTTCTCATCAGGGACGTCCTGCTTAGCAAAGCGGGCGAGCTTCTGGAACAACTTGTTGTAGTCATAGACAGACAAAGAGCCTTGCTTCAGGTTGCGGAATTCCTCACGCTTGCTTTCAACCACGCCCTGAGGAATATGATGAACTTTGAAATCTTGACGGCATTCATCCCAGGTAATCACACGGCCTCCTCTTGAATCCTTGTACTGTTGGAACCATTCTGCAGCTTGGTCTTTGAGTTGGAAGGAAGTGAGCTTGACAAAGTCCTCAGGCCTGACGTTACTGCACTCGAAATGCTTGCACAGATCCACGAGCCAATCGTCAGCATCAGTTGCCTCAACACAATTGCTGAAAGTCTTTGGGCCGTTAGCAAGGAACTGGTTGAGTGTAGCAAAGTGATTCTGATTGTTGACTTGGTTGCCTTGGTTCGCTTGATTGCGCTCTTGAAGAATTTGCATGATCAACTATGTGTTTGCATTGGTTGCGGCCATCACAACTTGCCATGCCTCCGGAGGAGGTGGAGGTGGTGGCGGATCCTGATTCTGATTCTGATTGCTGCTCTTAGCGGGAGCCATCCTGAAGAGGGTGACAACTGTTAGCACATTCACAGATAAAATGAAGCTGAATCAAACGGGTTGAAATTGCAACATATAGTCTTCACATCCAAACAAAATGAACGAATGCATTCCACTTGAAATGGTCACATATCCATAAATTGAGAAGCCACTTTAGAATTTAGGTAGAGGAATAAATCAAGAAGGTACAGATCAAGAACGAATACTCGGTAAGAAATCCCAATCTCAAACCAAATATCTGTGGAAGAAGAACTAGGGCTACAAGAATTCCCACCTATGAAACTCCCGAACCTTTCCGGTTATGCAATCAGGTGTTGGGGATACAGGGAAGCATAATATCTCAACCAAATCTAGCAAATCCTACATCCAGTTGTATCCATCCTTCAACACATAACCGAGAAAAAACTTTGGAAACCATCTACCTCAACCTTCGAAAAGCATCCAGTATACAAGTTATGGCTATACTCCCGAACTCCCGCCCCAGTACTGGGTGGCGTCGAGGTTAACTCACCAACGAACTGCATAAAAGATATTTTGGATGTCGGCATACTAAACTCAGGTATCCCAGAACTGCAACGATAAAATTGTGACGACAACACCTTGGAGCTCAACTCTCCGGGACACTGCCACAACCCTAAAGACAGGAGGCACCAAGAACAATGTTCTCGTCACAAAACCATCGAAACGATTCCAAGATACCCCCGTGATCCTAAATTTTTTTTGTGAAATTTGAGAAGAGAAGAGTCAAAACTCTACGTCAGGATGCCTTACCAGAGCGATGAAGAGACTGGGGAGTAAAAAGAATTCCTAAACTCTCCGATATATAATTCCTAAATGACTCAAAACATTTTTCTAGACTCAACAACGGCTGCTAAAAACGATCAAGCAATGGGGGCTCCTAAGGTCGGGGAAGGCTCTGATTACCAACTTGAAATGCCCTCGATGCGGCTATATCTCCTACGTGTCGAGGCACGACTTAGAGGCATAACCGCATTGAAATCAATGTCGCAAGTTAGGCAATCTTCACAACATCCCATGTAATATAGATAATAAAAGGGGAAGGTACAAAGTTGGCTTACACTCGCCACGTCAATCAAAGTACATAAATAGCATTACATCAACCAAACACTCATGGCCCGACTATGGCGCCAAAATAAAAGATCAACCCAACATGCGACACGGTCCCGATCGCCCCAACTGGGCACCACTACTGATCATCAGGGAAAGACACATAGTAACGGCGTGATTCCTCGTCGAACTCCCACCTGAGCTCAAGCGCGTCATCTAGAATGGAGTCATCAGGCCCTGCATCTGGTTTGGAAGTAATCTGTGAGCCACAGGGACTCAGCAATCTCGCACCCTCGCGATCAAGACTATTTAAGCTTATAGGTAAGGCAAGGTAAAATATGTGGAGCTGCAGCAAGCGACTAGCATATATGGTGGCTAACCTGTTCGCAAAAGAGAGCGAGAAGAGAAAGGTAAAGCGCGAACGAATAACTTGAGAACAACCTACGACAAGCATTACTCCAACACCGTGTTCACTTCCCGGACTCTGCCGAGAAGAGACCATCACGGTAACTCACATAGTTGATTCATTTTAATTAAGTTAAGGTTCAAGTTATCTACAACCGGACATTAACAAATTCCCATCTGCCCATAACCGCGGGCACCGCTTTCGAAAGTTCAGATCCCTACAGGGGAGTCCCAACTTATCCCATGACAAGCTCTCACGATCAACGAAGGAATAGACCTTCTCCCTAGACATTCCGATCAGACTCGGTATCCCGGTTCTACAAGACACTTCGACAAGTTAAAACAAATCCAGCAACACCGCCCGAATGTGCCGACAAATCCTGATAGGAGCTGCACATATCTCGTTCTCAGGGCACACTCAGATTGTCTTAGGTACGGGTAGGCCAGCCCAGAGTTGCCCCTGGTGGCCACCGGCACCTGACAGGTGGACCAACACTCAGAGGAGCACTGGCCCAGGGGGGTTTAAATAAGATGACCCTCGGGCTCCGGAAACCCAAGGGAAAAAGAGGCTAGGTGGCAAATGGTAAAACCAAGGTTGGGCATTGCTGGAAAAGCTTTAATCAAGACGAACTATCAAGGGGTTCCCATTATCACCCAACCGCGTAAGGAACGCAAAATTCGGGAACATAACACCGATATGACGGAAACTAGGGCGGCAAGAGTGGAACAAAACACTAGGCGAGAGGCCGAGCCTTCCACCCTTTACCAAGTATATAGATGCATTAAGATAACAAGATAATATAATGATATCCCAACAAGTAAATAATGTTCCAACAAGGAACGGTCTCCAATCTTCACCTGCAACTAGCAACGCTATAAGAGGGGCTGAGCAAAGCGGCAACATAGCCAATCAATGGTTTGCTAGGACATGGTGGGTTAGAGGTTTGACATGGCAATTTCGGAGGCATGATAAGGAAGTGGTAGGCATCGTAGCATAGGCATAGCAAAAGAGCGAGCATCTAGCAAAGCAAAGATAGAAGTGATTTCGAGGGTATGATCATCTTGCCTGCACAGTTGTCAGAGTTGACTGGATCCTCGAAAGCAAACTCAACGGGCTCCTCGTTAGTGAACTCGTCTCTCGGCTCTACCCAAGCAAGACAAACAAGCAAATGGAACAAAATCAACCACGTGCAAACTCAAACAACATGATGCAAACATGGTATGCTATGCGGGATGTGACATGTGATGCATATGCAAGATTTGACAAGGAATGAATGAACCTGGCCTCAACTTGGAATTCCAAGTGTGCCACTGGAAAGGTGAGATGAAATCGCTTGAAAACGATATGAATAACGCCGGAATCGGAGTCACGGTTTGGAAATGTCAAGCAATTCAAATATGACACCGGTGTGCTTTATACAGCAAGTAGCCATCTAGATGCAACAAGATGAACATGCTACAGCACTCAAACATGGCATCAAAATACATGGCAGGGCTCTATTCATGATGCTTAACAAAAGATGAACACTGAGCTACGGCCAATTCATCCATTAACAGGTTCAAACAAGCATGGCAAAAATGCATTTGGTAAACAGATTTCAGACTTTGTGAAATTAACACTTGTCTGGAATTTCAGATCAGGTAGCACTCTTTGGAGCATGAAAACTATATGCTAAAGGACCTGAACATGGCAAAGTAAAGCATGGCATGGAGCTACTCAAAGATCTTAACAAAAGTCCCTTAGTGACCTTGAGCCAAAAGGGATCAGAAAATACAATTGCAAGCATGTGAACATGGCAAAAACATAATCAGATCACAGACTTAGTGAAAAATTGGAGCATGCAAAAACAGATATCAAGTAGGCATGTTTACGAGCTCGATGCACTCACTACAGAGCAAGTCATGACAATCTAAGCATGCACCCATCAAGAATACGCATTATACAAGCTAGACATGGCAAGAACAATAACATAGCATGCACGGATCAACTACAATATCCTCGGCAATATCGCTAACAAGTAGGCAATCTGCCCAGATTCACGAAATAGCAAAAGTAGAGCTCGATTGACTCAAGCTAGGATGCTCCATAATTGCAAACAAATACATGGATGGATATATCACTACAAGATTAACAAATCCTCCTTACTGATCATCCTCAAAAGAGGCACGGATCACTAGGAAACAACATGAACATATGGCATATTGAAATAAACAGATCAAGGACTTAGTGGAATTGCTAAGTCCCTGAAATCAGCATTAATGAATGCACCACTTTGCAAGCTTGTGCTAGTCACCACACACATCAGAAAAATACATGGGTTGCACCTCTGGATAGATGGAAAAACATATAACAAAACTCATGTAGAGCTCAGGGGCATATCATGCACACATTAATCATGGCAAAAATGACAAATATCTAATTGGAGCAGCAGATCTGATAATTATCTCAAATAGCATTCTTCCAATAGCATTTCGGGAATCAAGATGAACTCAAATGAAAATGATGCAATGAGATGAAATGATGTACTCTCTGAGATGAACATTTTGATATGCTATATGCCCAAAACGGAGCTACGGATGCAAAGTTACGGCACGACGAACATAGCAAAATAATTAGGGTTTCGGGGCAAAAGTCAACCGAGACAAATCTCAGATCCAGATCCACTGTAGCTTGCACGGACTTCGAGGTTCGCCGGGAACTTGGAGCTTGCCAGAGACGGAGGAGGCCGGCCAGAGAGGGACTTGGGCGGTGCGGCGAAAGCGGAGGCGGCGCCGGACTTGGTGGCGTCGGGCGGCGGGGAAGCTCCGGCCGCCGGAGTAGGAGGCGCGGCGGGGCTTCCGGCGAGGTGGCGGCGGACGGTGTTGAGGCGCACCGGGCGGCAAAGGTGGCTGGACGCGGGGAAGAGGCGGCGCGGCGCGAGGGGAACTCGAGGCCCGGTCAGGCGGAGGAGAGGGCCGGCCCCGGGCCTCGCGGGCCGGCGGTGGGAGGTGGCGCGGCGGTGCCACGTGGCGGCCTGCGACTGGTGCGGGGCGGCGGTGCGATTCCGTCCGCCCGGGGCGGACGTGTCCGTCGGCGGCGCGAGGAGATTTTTTAGGGTTAGGAAGGAGGGGATCCGGAATTTTGAGGAGGGGGTCTATATATAGTGGTAGAAGCAGCTAGGAGAGTCCAAATGAGGTGCGGTTTTCGGCCACGCGATCATGATCGAACGCTCTAGATGATGGAGAAGGTTTTGGTGGGTTTTGGGCCAAAATGGAGGGGTGTTGGGCTGCAAGACACACGAGGCCTTCTCGGTCCCTCGGTTAACCGTTGGAGCATCAAACGAAGTCCAAATGGTACGAAACTTGACATGCGGTCTATCGGTAGTAAACCAAGGCCGCTTGGCAAGTCTCAGTCCAATCTGGAAGTGTTTAATCCCCACACACGAAAGAAAGGTAGAAATGACCACCGGAGGAGAACGAAGCGCCGGAATGAAAAACGGACAACGGGGAAAATGCTCGGATGCATGAGACGAACACGTATGCAAATGCAATGCACATGATGACATGATAAGAGATGCATGAGAACGACAACAACACACGGAGACAAAAACCCAAACCCGAGAAAATAAAATAACTTAACGCTGGAAACAACAAGAGTTGGATTACATATTAGGTAAATCATATCCGGGGTGTTACACATGTCATCCTCCGCCCCAAAGCAGCCAGTGGCAAGGTCTACAACTGTTGAAGACGCACCACCGGTTTAGATGCCGGCCACTGAAGCAGTGGGAGGAGACCCAGCTGCAGCACATGTTCAGCAGATCAACCTTGTGGAACAGACTGCTAAGAAGTCTGATGCTTCGGAACCGCCTTTTAAGCAGTTTGTTGGTCCAAAACCGACTGCTCATCTGTTCGTCGGTCCGCAGTCGTGTCATCAGCATACCAATGTGTCAACACTTCCTGCTCAGGAAACCAACGCATTGGCATGACCTCCTTAGCACACCGACAAGTTGGCACCACCTGCACAGAAACCCGACATAGCTTCAACGCATGGTCAGTAGTCCGATGCCTCTGCTCCTACAGCCTAGCAGTCCATCACAGCAGCACCACCGGCTCAGCGGTCCGGCATAGTTAAACTATCTACTAAGCAGTCCGTCTAGGCTTCACCGTCTACTCGGCAGTCTACCTTGCAGACAACCAGACGTTCTGCCAGAAATGCTTCAACTACCAAGAAGGAAGTGGCCAAAAAGGCTACAACCATGACCACGAGGAAGCGCGGTGGGAGAGTGAAGAGGAAAGAGAACGATTGCCTCTTACTTAAAGCACTCATCGCCTAGAACCAAATTAACAGCAGCTTGTTTGAATCGAGGAGTTTTATTATTTTTGACGCCATGGATGATGAAGAAGTATGTTTGTTGCTTGCTAAAAGTAAAGCAGATGTACTTGAAGCACGCAATTACGTCCATGGCAACCCATTTCTTGTTGGCGAATACTTTGATGAGTGCAGCTCCAGTTGCCGCGAGTTACATGAATATTGCATGGATCAATTGTCAGCAGGTCTTGATGGTTTGCTAGTCCACTACAAGAGAGATCATTTCTGACACAATGTTGGTTCCATCAATGTGAGTTTCGAGGACTTACATCTCTTCCTCAACTTCAACGTGCTCAATGCCACTCTTGTTAGATGCCTGATTTTGTAAGTACTTAACAAAATCTTAACAACTTCTCCATACAAGGTTGTAAATGATAAAGAGCTAACTGCATTTTATTCCTCTCAGGGGATTGAACGCGCAGAGAAGAAAAAGGGAGAGTGTGTATTTCATAGATCCTTAATTAGCAAATGGCACAACAATACATGGTAAGGACCTACAGGACTGGGCCGTTAACATGGTCATCCGTCTCTTAGAAAACATGTCCCATGCAGAATCATTTCTCTATCCATATCATGAACGGTAAGTCAATTAAACAACCACACATACACTTATTGTCTTTCAGATTTCGACATAATTCATAAGTTCATAGCTTTCTTAATATGTAGCGATCACTGGATATTGGTATTCATTGTTCCAAACAAGAACACAGTTTACTACATCGATTCTCTCAGAGAGTCAACAAACGCACAAGATCTGACGCATCTTCAGGAATTCATGGATAGGAATTGAATTCATGGATATGACGCTCAGGATCTGATGCATCTATGATTTGCATTCATATCTAGTTCAATAATTGATGTTGTGAAAATTATCAACATTTCCAGTGTGCTCTCTTTGTGGAAAACTAAACCTGGGAACCTGTTCAAGCGGGAACTACCTCTGCAGCACGCGGCCGTTTCTCCGGTAACACACCAAAATCAGTTATTTTCGGAAAATTTATCCAACAGTCTGCAAATACCTTTCCTTACGCTAGTCAAATGTTCAAGCTTCTAAATAAACCTCTTTCTATTTTGTCCAAAGAAAAAATAATACATCTAACACTGGTTAGGTTGTTCCTAACAGGACAAATACATGACTAAATTTGTACAAAAAAAATTCAGTGTCCTCAACAAGAAGCAGGGACCAACCTTTGTGGATACTATGTTTGCACACACATGATCTCCTCTGCAAATCTGTTGATAGTTGTGATGATCCACGCGAATTAGTACCAGTAAGTCTATCTTCATTAATATCTTCTACTCCACTTATATGGCACATTCTGATCTTAAAAATACTGGAGCTCATCTTAAAACCGAGGACCCCTGAACCGCTCCCGGCTAGTGAATTGCTGATGGTACGGAGATTTATCAGCAACATCTTCCTGGATCACTACATCAATCCCACTGGTGATAATGAAGATTTCAACATGCCTTCTAATGAAACATTGTGTAAGAGTTAGCGCTAAACATATAACGCATGGATTCATTGTTTTCCATCCAATGAGGTCTTCGTATTTCATACACTATGATTAATTATGTAATGCATATATGTGTGGACAAATCATTGGAATTTAGCTACCATACGTTCAATTGCAATTGTTGCGAAATCTGATGAATGTTCTTCCTGTTGACATTATTTGTTCAATTAAATCTTGTGGCGAATTTTCTTTTTGCGTGTCGATTCACAATGGGATATTTTTGTTTATTTGTTCAATTGAATATTGTGGCAAATTTTCTTTTTGTGTGTCGATTCAAAATTTGATATTTTTGTTTATTTGTTCAATTGAATATTGTGGTGAATTTTCTTTTTGCACGCGATTCTAAATGGGATATTTTTGTTTTAACTTGACAATTGCTCCGCACACAGTTCAACTAAATGAGTGTGTGCGATCCACATCGGAAAGCATACGTCAATCGTAGCGGAATTGTCGGTGATACATAGCATATCGCAAATGACTTGCAGCACTACTACATGTGCGTAGGGTCTCCAGAACCGTTTGTAATATCGCGTTATCGCACACGAGAACTCTGAGTAAACCGTGCCCAATGTAAAATACAATCCCAGTCCTAACTTTTTCAAGAAACATGTGGGATCCGAAACGAAAAGCACACGTCACTCTTGCGGCAACCGTCGGTGATACCCAACAAATCACTCTTGCAAAGGGGCTCCTGAACCGTTTGTGATAGAACATTATCGCAGACGGTAATTGTTGTTAAACGTGTGCGACAGAGTCTTGCATGGAAGACGGGTTACGCAGAAAACTCATGTGCGATGGGGCACAAATCTCACACAGCTCATATGTTGGCCCGTGTGCCTTACTTACTGTTTCCCAAATGGTTCATTATGACAGACCATATGGTTTCACTACGTCATTAGAAATGTTTAATCACCAATACCACACGTGCGAAAGAACTCAGTGTGTGTTGCATCGCACATGATTACATTTCAGAAGGCCTCTGGATCACTGCTCCATATCCCCGACGGTTTCTGGGTCATGTGGGAAGGACACCCTATCGCCCACACTCACTTGCTGACAGTCCCAAATGCCGTCGCGGAAAGGGGTTTAAAACCGTTTGTATAACACCGACGCATACTAGTGACCCCTGCAGGGTAACATGATCTATTCGACTAGCCGCGTCTACGGATATGGACTACTTGGAATGCTTACATTGTTCATGGATAACTGGAGGTGGATACTCTAAAATGCGCAAGATAAGTGTGAGTGCTATGGATGGCCTTCTCGTAGGGAGACGAGAACGAATCCATAGTGGTGTGTTGATATGGTGAATATATGGACTCGTGTGTGCCACCTCAAAGAAAGTACTCGTAGTATAGGATAGCCACCGAGTCAAAGCTGGCTTGCTGCAGTTAAATGCCACCACCCCTTTGTTGATACTGATGCATAAGTAGATAGTTACGAAGTATGTCTTGATGAGTACATTTGTAGTCATGTTTGCTTAATTTATGTTTTGCAAAGGAGACTTCTGTCTCTGTAGTAGTTTCCCTTGGACTTTGATGAGTAGCTTGTTACCTCAGCTATGATCTTGTACCCTTGGGAGGGTCTTGTAGACAGTCAGGCTTCTCAGCCCTTTTCATTTATAGTTTTTTGTACTCAGACATGTTATGCTTCTGTTTCTTGTATGCTCTGCATGTTGGGTCATGAGACCCGCTGCTTGTAATAAATGTTATGATGGCTCTTCTGGACCTTAATCTATATGAGTTGTTGAGTTATGTTGTGATGCCATGTTGCATCTACACATATCGTGCATGTTACGTGTAACCTGTATTGCTATGTGTGGGGTCCGACACCTAGTTGTTTATTCTTAGTAACCTTCCTTATGGGGAAATGTCTCCTGGTGCTTCCACTGACCCATGGTAGTTCGCTACTGCTCTGGAACACTTAGGTTGGCCGGCATGTATCCTTCTTTGTTCCTGTGTCTGTCCCTTCGGGGAAATGTCACACATTGTTCCTTTAACTCCTTGTAGCTTGCTACGACTTGGGTTCATACATTGATGATCGACACATTAATTGCTGGGTTACGTATACATGTCCCTGTAAGTTTGTGCCACCCTGGGTTTACGACTAGTCATGTCGGGCCGGCTTCTCTGTCATATGGCTGCTAGCGACACTATCATATACATGAGCCAAAAGGTGCAAACGGTCCTGGCCAAGGTAAGGCTGCAGGCATGGGAATACCGTGCATGAGGCCGCAAAGTGATATGATGTGTTACATGCTAGATCGGTGTGATTTCGGATCGGGGTCCCGACACCTGCATGCAAGGGAATCCTACCATCATCTTCACACCCTTGTTTGTTTCGAGTCCGCTCAACAGTTCAGGTGGTTGCATTGAATACATCGAATAGTAGGTTGTCGGTGGCAATACTACCAGCAGGCTGCTAAGAATCTATCCTCAAAGTGCTCGCAGCTAGTATTTGCACTAGCAAACTTCTGGCATGCAAAGGGTGCTCAATTATACAAGAACAAAAGCTAGAGTAAATCATAGGGATAGCATATGTCCATACATATGTTTAAAGTCATATTACATCATGAAAGTGGTGCAGACCTAACATAAGGTCAAATGTATCTTTCATGTGGCAGCACAGCAATGGATACGACAACAAGCTTAGTCAACGCGATCGCCCTGAACGATGGGAACATTGAGGACCTTGTCGGCACAAGCAATGACGATCTTCTCGGCAGCTATGATATCTGTGCTCGCCGGCGGCTTCATAAAGACCTTGGAGATGTCGATCCCTGGATTGCGTTGAACAAGGTTGAGCAGCACAACGTAGACTACGCTACAGGCGAACTACTGAGACTCGTTGGCGAAGGAGGGGTTCCTGTCGTCATGATACATTTTCAGCGCTTTAATCAGGCGATCGAATAAATTGGTCGGTCTGGCACTCGGGACCTCATGATCGTTGGCGATGAAGCTCAAGCTCTTCATATACATCTATATCAACTGATAAATGAGGCGCTCCACCGTGTCAACCAGTTTCTCTGTCCAGAGGGAGTGCATCTTTTGTAGCTCCTCGTGCTTGCCCTCGACATCCTTTCGGAGGATTTCCTCGGCAGTCAGCTTCTCCATCAAGACTCTCTCCCTCTCCTTAGCGGATTCAAGATCCTTCTCTAGGCCAGCAAGTTTGGATTTCATGTCCTGGACCGCGTCGTTGGCGGTGGTCAATTCTTGGCCCTTGGATGAGAGTTGCGTCTGCAACTCTTCTAGAGTTAGAATTGTTTTCTGCTAGTCTGTCTTGAGGGCCTCGACTTCCTTGTTGCCAATGGTGAGCTCTTCCCTGTACTTGCCTATTTGGGCCTCCAAGTCTGCCTTGGCAGAAACAACAATTGCAGCATCGTCAGGAACTTCCTTAAGCTTGGCGGCACTTTCTGAGGTTTGGACTTCCATGGCCTTCTTGTGGTCGTCCATGCGCTTTTGTGTTCGCTGAATCATGAGCACTTCAATTTTCTCGTCAATGGTTTGCTCCCAGCCAGCAAGCTCCTTTTCCTTGACATTAAGTAGTGCTTCACGCTACATCAACTTGCCATCACGGGCTGATGCTTTCTCTCTGGCAGCTGCTAGCTTCTCCTCTTGGTGCCTGAGTTCGCGGGATCGGTCGTTGAACCATGGGCGTATGTAGGATCGAAAGTAGGTGTAGACAGGGGTGATTAGACTGCTTGACAAAATAAAAATCTAGCATTTTCCCCATTTTAAGTCTTGCCAGATTTTAACAACTTAGCACAATTAAGCAATCAACCTACACATGCAACTCTAAGAGTATAGCATGTTTATTTTAAACATTGCATATGAATGTAAGGGGAGGGGTTTGGAAAGGAAAATGCAATGTAGACACAGAGATTTTTGGCGTGGTTCCGATAGGTGGTGCTATCGTACATCCACGTTGATGGAGACTTCAACCCACGAAGGGTCACAGTTGTGCGAGTCCACGGAGGGCTCCACCCACGAAGGGTCCACGAAGAAGCAACCTTGTTTATCCCACCATGGCCATCGCCCATGAAGTACTTGCCTCACTTGGGTAGATATTCTGAAGTAGGTGATATCCTTGCCATTACAAACTCCTTGGTTCAACTCCACAGTCTTGACGGAGGCTCCCAAGTGACACCTAACCAATCTAGGAGACACCACTCTCCGAAAGGTAATAGATGGTGTGTTGATGATGAGCTCCTTGCTCTTGTGCTTCAAATGATAGTCTCCCCAACACTCAACTCGCTCTCACAGATTTGGCTATGGTGGAAAGATGATTTGAGTGGAAAGCAACTTGGGAAAGGCTAGAGATCAAGATTCTTGTGGTTGGATTGGAAAGTCTTGGTGTGAACACATGAGTAGGTGGTTCTCTCTCAGCAAATGAGTAGTGGAAGTGTAGGCATGTTCTGATGGCTCTCTCTTGAATAGAGAAGGGGGTGGAGGGGAATCTATAGCCTCCACACAAAATCTAACAGTTACACAAAATTGAGCCAACTCGGTCAGACCGAATAATTGAACTCGGTGAGATCGATTCAGTTCAAAATGTGAACATTAGGATTCTCGGTGGGACACACATGATCAAATCGATGGGCCCGATTGAGAGAGTCCTGGATTAAGGGGTCCTCGGGCGTCTGGGCTATGTAGCGTGTGCCGGACTGATGGGCTATGAAGATAAAAGACAAAAGACTTCGTCCTGTGTCCGGATGGAACTCTCCTTTGCGTGGATTGCAAGCTAGGCGTCCGAATGTTTTATTTCCTTTCTCTATAACCGACTTTGTACAACCCTAGGCCCCTACGGTGTCTATATAAACCGAAGGGTTTAGTCCGTAGAGGCAAGATCAATCATACAGGCTAGAATTCTAGGGTTTAGCCACAATGATCTCGTGGTAGATAAACTCTTGTAACCCTCATATTCACCAATATCAATCAAGCAGGACATAGGGTATTACCTCCATCAAGAGAGCCCGAACCTGGGTAAAACATTGTGTCCCTTGTCTCCTGTTACCATCGACCCCAGACGCACAGTTCGGGACCCCCTACCCGAGATCCGCCGGTTTTGACATCGAAATTGGTGCTTTCATTGAGAGTTCCGCTATGTCGTCACCAGAAGGTTCGATGGCTCCATTAGTCATCTACAACAATTCTGCCCTGGGGGAGGTTTTCCTCCCCGGTCAGATCTTTGTGTTTGGCGGCTTCGCACTGCGGGCCAACTCGCTTGGGCATCTAGAGTAGATCGATAGCTACGCCCCAGGTCACCAGATTAGCTTTGGAAACTTGGATTACGTCGCTGACATCCGAGGAGACTTGATCTTCCAAGGATTCATGACCCCAACTTTCGCTTGGCCTTAGAGCCGTAGCGCGTCACCATGTCCGAAGACGGGATTTCTAAACCCGCCAGACTATCTGTGGCCACTAAGCCCAGTACAGGAGAGCCGAAGGAAGCAGTGTCGCTGGCAACCATCACAAAGCTAGACTCTTCCCCGGACACTAGCTCCGCACTCCCGGAGTCACCATCATGTGAGCTCGGCCGAGGAAACCCCTTCATGCCATACTCCACGGATTTTCTTCTCCCTGGCCAAACCTCGCCTTTAAGCGAGGCTCTGGACTTGATGCGATCCCTCGTCATTACAGAGGAGCAATGTCCGAAGTACACCTAGCCCGGACTAGGGGCTGAGAGTAGGAAATTTTACGTCCCACCCACCACCCACTTCATTGCCACTGTCAAGAACTTAACTGACATGCTCGATTACGGCTTCGAAGACATCGATAGTATGGAAAACATTGTCGGAGAAGAGAATGCTCAACACACGCTGTTTACCAAACATTATACGGCCACCTCTTCGTATGACGTGTACTTGGTGGATGCACCGAAGGAGGGTGACGGCGATAATGAGAAAATCCAGTAGAGGATAAACCTCCCGAGATACAACCAAAACGCCGACGGCGCCGATCTAAATCGCGCCGCAGCAAAGACAGCAATACCGGCACACGAGACAACAATGCTCCGGATGATGCCGAAGATGAAGAAAAACATGTCGAGCAAAACTCTGAACAAGACGATCGGGAGGATGGGCAAGTTAGCCCTGATGAACAGGCCGCAAACGAAGACTCGGAGGACAGCAATTACCTTCCACCCTACGAGGATGAGGTGAGCCTCGGAGACGAAGACTTGATCGTACCTGAGGAACCTCTCGAGCAGGAGCGTTTTAAGCAATGGCTAATAGCCACTCCAAGGAGCCTGAAAAAGAAACAGCAGCAGCTAATAGCCACAGCTGATCAAGATCTACTCAACGACAGATGGACTAATGTCCTGGTAGCCGAGGAATACGGCCTCGTGCGCCCAACCAAAAGTTACCCGAAGCGTAAACTGCTACCTCAATTCGACGACGAGGCACTTGAGCCCGTACCAATGGCGCGTAATGCGGCTGACCGGCCACCACGTTGCCGGGACAAAATGACAACCCAAGCTGAACACCGGCCCATACTATCTCGCCGTAAAGGTAGAGACACAACAGCTCAGGGATACACATATGACCTGCGGCAAGACCTGAAGAATAAAGCAGAGCCGACCAGGTCAATCTACGCGCCTGGGTGCGTGCCTCGGTGTGCGAAAGCGGCTATCAAGCCAAACATAACAAGCATAATCACGCCCAACCCGAAAACCTCAGACGGATTCCATCTAAACTACGCCGCGACTTGGCCCGATATAGAGGCGCCACACACCCCCTCTGCTTCACCAATGAAGTAATGGAATATGAATTCCTAGAAGGGTTTAAACCCGTCAATATCAAATCATATGATGGAACAATAGATCCCGCAGTATGGATTGAGGACTTTCTTCTCCATATTCATATGGCCCGTGGTGATGATGTTCATGCCATCAAATACCTCCCGCTAAAACTCAAAGGACCATCTCGGCATTGGTTGAGCAGCCTACCCGAAAACTCCATTGGCAGTTGGGAGGACTTGGAAGATGCCTTCCGCGGCAACTTCCAAGGCACATACGTCCGACCCCCGGATGACGACGACTTAAGTCACATAGTTCAACAGCCCGGAGAGTCAGCCAGGAAATTCTGGAGAAGGTTCTTAACTAAAAAGAACCAGATCACTGACTACTCGGATGCCGAAGCCCTAGCGGCCTATAAGCACAGCATCCGCGACGAATGGCTCGCCAGACACCTCGGCCAAGAAAAGCCGAAGTCCATGGCGGCCCTCATGACACTTATGACCCTCTTTTGTGTGGGAGAAGATAGTTGGCTAGCCCGTAGCAACCATAATGCAAGTGAACCTGGCACCTCCGAAGCCAAGAACAGTAACGGCAAGCCCCGACACAATAGCCATAAGCGTCGAAACAATAGTGACAATACTGATGACACGGCGGTCAACGCCGGATTCAGTGGCTCCATGTCCGGTCAGCGGAAGAAGCCATTTGAAAGGAACAATTCGGGCTCTTCCAGCCTGGACCACATACTCGATCGTCCATGTCAGATCCACGGCACCCCTGATAAACTAGCCAATCATACCCACCGGAGTTCTTGGGTCTTCAAACAGGCCGGCAAGTTAAATGCCGAAGACAAGGAGAAGGGGTCGCAAAGCGAGAATGACGACGAGGAGCCCCATCCGCCGAACATGGGGGGATAGAAGAAGTCCCCCTAGGTTAAAACGGTGAACATGATATACGTTACCCATATCCCCAAGAGGGAGCGCAAACATGCGCTCAGGGACGTCTATGCGATAGAGCCAATCGCCCCAAAATGCAACCCATGGTCGTCCTGCCTGATCACTTTCGATCGCAGGGACCATCCGACAAGTATCTGTCACGGCGGTTCAGCCGCACTGGTCCTTGACCCAATCATTGATGGATTGCACCTCACGCGAGTCCTCATGGACGGTGGCAGTAGCCTCAACCTACTCTATCAGGATAAAGTTTGCAAAATGGGCATTGATCCATCAAGGATCAAGCCCACAAAAACTACCTTTAAAGGAGTAATACCAGGTGTAAAGGCCCGCTGCACGGGTTCAATCACATTGGAAGTTGTCTTCGGATCTCCGGACAACTTCCGAAGTGAAGAATTGATCTTGGACATCGTCCCCTTCCGCAGTGGCTATCATGCACTGCTCGGACGAACTACATTTGCTCAATTCAATGCGGTGCCACATTATGCTTATCTCAAACTTAAGATGCCCAGACCATGCGGTGTCATAACAGTCAATGGAAACACAGAGCGCTCCCTCTGTACTGAGGAGCACACCGTGGCCCTAGAAGTAGAAGTACAGAGCGGCCTTATCAAACAGCACCTTAATTCAGCGGCCAACCTCCTAGACACTGTCAAACAAGTCCGAACTTCTCTGCAGCAGAACAGTCCAGCCCGTCTGGAGCTCGGCTAGCAATTCGGTCTCCGTCTCAGTCTTGACCAACTAGCAGCGTACGTACAACATTTACATAACTACGCACTCAAAATACCATGGGCATAGATGGAGGCGTAACATGATTGTGGTCCATCATACGGCTAACACACATAATTTTCCTTTTCCTTTTTACCATTTTTTGGTCTCTTTTTCACAGGCCCCTCCCGACAGCCTGAGCATCAGTCCTTTCGAAGGATAGATACACCAAGGCAGCAAGCAGTACAAACATGTGGGGGAATATCTAGATGTTCTTCTTGAAGATCGTTCTACCTGTTTTCGGCACCCGCACGCAGCTCCCCCTTGGTCTTGGCATGTTAAATAGCCAGGCTGCTTATCGCACTATTTGTACAAATACTCTTTGACGTATTAATCAAATTATAATGGAAACAGTTTGCGGCCCAACTTACGTGGCACTAACTTACTACTTCATTTTATTATTCTTATTGATTCCACCCGTACACTTTGCTACACTTTGATTCACCAGGGGCTTCATTGTGCCCCATACTACGGCAACAAAGTCCGAACACTTTTTATAGTACAGTTCGACAACCCAAATTTTAGCATTATACGCATCGGCTTCGAATCATGTCTTTGGTCAATAGTTGGGTTGCCCGGCTCCTGTGCTTGCTACCTTACGTTCCGTCCTATCAACAAGGGTATTAAAGGGAGAACTACTGCAATTGTGTTTCTGGTTTATCCGAGCAAACACCTCAGTAGAGAAAGCCGAAAACTGACTGTCATGATACGGCGAGAGCTGGTCAGCTATACGGAGGTTACAAAACTTATGCGATTTTTTCTGCATTATGCGAGGAATCGGCCTCTACCCGATCAGGTGTCTACAGCACCCTAGTCTGTATTAAATACTAACTAGGGGTTGCACCTACATTTCTATTGTCAAACTCCTATGGCTAAGTGAGAGTGCTAAAGCCACATAGTCTGATTGCCTGGTTTGTCGCTCTAAACACCTCCTTCAAGGACCAAACTATTGGATCAAGAGTGTTTATATTTATCCCAAACACCCCCGTACTACCTACATGGGGGCTGAAGCCACGACTGGCCAACTATCAGATTTAACAAAACGGCCGCACAGGAGGTAAAATTTTCAAACAACAAAAATTATATTACATAAAGACTTTGTTTCACAATACATGAAGGGATAACATGAATGACTTCATTCAAAGATAATGTCTTTTGAACATTGGCCCTCTACAATGCGGGATCCCTTTAGGAAATCCTCGAAATACTGCTCGGGCGTGTGATGCTCCTTACCCACGGGCGGTCCCTCGGTGGCGAGCTTGACAGCGTCCATCTTCGCCCACTACACCTTGACACGGGCGAAGGCCATCCGCGCACCTTCCATATTGAACGATCGCATGATGGCGTCAAGCCAAGGGTAGGCATTGACCAGCCGCTTCACGAGCCCGAAGTAGCTGTTGGGTATGGCTTCGGTAGGCCACAGACGGATTATCAAATCCTTCATGGCCAGTTCGTCCACCCTATGCCATTCGGTCAGCTATTTCAGCTGATCTCTAATGGGCACCAGATGCTCTCGCGCAAGGTATTGCGACCAGAACAGCTTCTCCATTGAGCTCCCCTCTTCGGCTCAGAAGAATTCCGCAGCGTCGGCAGCACTTGGCGGCAGATCCGTAAACGCCCCTGGAGAACTCCAAATCCGGGTCAGTAAGACGAACCTTTTCTTCACATACTTGCTCTACATAATAAAGGCCTTACCCGCCGCAATTTTTCTGGCCTCCTGGATTTCCTGGAGGGCACCTTGGGCTTCAACCCGGGCATCGTGTGCGCTTTGGCGGGCCTTGGCAAGTTCGGACTGTTGGTCCGCAATATTGCGTTCCAAGGACTCGTATTTCTTCACGGTGTCCTGGAGCTCCTGTTGGACCTCACCAACCCTGGCCTCATGTTTTTTGTGAGCGGCTTGTTCTTTTCATGCTCTCTCCTGGGCTTCGGCCAGCGCCTTCTTGAGGGTCTCCACCTCGGTCGCTGCTCCTACAAAATATAATGGCACTATGGTCAACACAAATCATTCACCCTTTCTAAAATCTACACAAGGTCATTGCATACCTTCATGGTCTTATAGCTGTTTTTTCACGCGGCCGAGCACATTCTCGGTCCGCTCCAGACTCTACTTCAGTCCGGAGAACTCAGCAGCATGAGAGGTTGCAGCCAGCAAAGACGCCTGCTTATTCACATAGACACATGTGGTTAGTCTCATGCGAAAATTAGTTGATCCTCTATCTGGCTTTTCTTTTCGAACACCAGACAGTGTCTCAGGGGCTACTATCTATAGTATGACATTCATTTTGCATAAATTGCGTTTTTCATACGTCAAAGCCTGTTAGAAGGCTTGTGCAGGCTTCGGTCGATCCTCTCTTTGCAGACTGAATCCTCTCCACCACCGTACCCATGAGTGGACGGTGTTCCTCAATAATGGAAGCGCTTCCAGTAGAGTATCCGGTGCCTCTGGATGGACAGAGGTCACCAGTGGAATCGGTGCACCTCCTTCCTTCGAAGGAGGCTGGTTGCCAGACTCCATAGCCGTATAGGTCTCCGGAATTGTATTCGGCTGGGGGCCGGATTGGATATGGCACCCATCGCTTGTCTCCATGGGGATTTGCTCCCCCATGTGTCTGGTGGCCGAGGGTTCACCCTCTGGCGCCACCCTGATAGCCTCCTGCGTCTCTCTCTGGCCTGGGGAGGTCCTTCGGGACAACATCTCAGTGTTATCCATGGCCTTGGGAGAAGAGGCCGCCAGAAGGGACCCACTGTCCATCACCTTCGGATCCAGTGAATTCCCCGAAGATGAGGATCGCTCGAGATCGGAATGAGCCGGACTGCAGCGCATGATTCAACATGTTAAAACCATGAAGTAAAGGAGTCGGATATGTGCGTGCGTCTTTGAGTAATTACGATACGGCCAGGGGCTTATCCCTGGGGTGCCACTGGGAGCTGCTGTCGATGTCCCACGCGGAGTTGCCCATGAGGGAAACCTTCCTCTTCTTGGATGCCTCTGCCTCCAGATGCGTGGAGGCCACCCTTTTCTTCCTTCCCCCTTCAAGGGATAATTGCTTTCCTCCTCCTCCCTGTGGGTCTCGGCGTCTTCGAATGTCACGTCTGAAGTGCCCTTACGGCGGAGACCACTCCTGGTCTCCTTGGCCTTCTTCTCTGACGCTTGGTAGGGCGCCGGAACTAGCATCTTAGTCAAAAGAGGGATTGCTGGGTTTTAAGGCAACGGAGCCGGACACTGGATCCGCTCCGCCTTCTTTGTCCAGCCCTAAAAAATGAATGGGGAAGCTTAGACGTCTTCCTCGAGTATGCAAGTAAAGGATACACCTTGAAATACGGAAAACTTACCACACTGGAGGGATGGGCAGGTCGTGCTCGCGATCCTTGTTTGTCGCCGGCCACGTCTCATTGGCCTTAAAGAGCACCTTCTAGATGTCTTTGTGTGTAGTACCGAAGAACTGTTGCAAGGTCTGGTGCTTGGCCGGATCGAACTCCCACAAATGGAAAGTCCGGCTTTGGCATGGAAGGATCCGGCGAGCAAGCATCACCTGGATCACATTGACAAGCTTGACGTTCTTGTGCACCATGCTCCTGATGCGTGTCTGAAGTGCTGTCAGCTCGTCTGATGAAGACCAGTCCAGGCCCTTCTCTAGCCATGAGGCGAGCCGCACCGGGGCGCCAGACTGGAATTCAGGAGCCGCGGACCAGGTGGCGTCGCGAGGCTCTGTGATGTAGAACCATTGTTGTTGCCACCCTTTGATGGTCTCCACGAATGTACCTTTGGGCCATGTGACATTGGGCGGCTTGCTCACCATGGCTCCTCCGCACTCTGTGTGTTGACCGCCCACCACCTTCAGCTTCACATTAAAGATCTTTAACCACAATCTAAAGTGGGGGGATGTGGAGGAAGGCCTCGCACACGACAATGAATGCCGAGATGTTGAGGAAGGAGTTGGGGGCTAGATCGTGGAAATCCAGCCCGTAGTAGAACATGAGTCCACAGACGAATGGGTGGAGAGGGAATCCCAATCCGCGGACGAAGTGGGGGATGAATACTACCCTCTCATGGGGCTCCGGGGTGGGGATGAGCTGCCCCGTTGTTGGTAGCCGGTGGGCGATTTCCTTGGCCAAGTACCCGGCCTCCCGGAGCTTGGTGATGTCCTTCTACTTGACGGAGGAAACCATCCACTGGCCCTGCGCTCCAGATCCGGACATGGTTGGAGTGCTTTTTTAAGGTGGAAAGTGTGGAAGCTTGGGCACTGGAGCTCGAGGATGGATGGGCAGAAAGAAAGAAGGCGTGGGTGAAAAGGTGAAACCCTTATCCCTTTATAAAGGCTGCGAATATCAAGCGCCTCCCCACTCACCTTAAAACTCGCCTATTCCCCAAGGGTCATGCAGATGGCGCGCTTGGATTACCCATGCCTGTATTGATGAGAATCCCGCAATAAGGGGACACGATCTCTACTTTGACAAGACGTGCCAATAAAACCGCATCTTGAAACATGGAGCGGGAGGCTAAAAACCGGTTCGAAATAATGACCGGGCAATGACATGATGTCACACTACAAAAGTTGTCAGTGGATTGGATTCATAAAATACTATACTCTCTGCGCGCGCGTGTGTGTGTGTGTGGTACTCATTTTATAGAGCTAGACACGTTTTCTGTGTTCGAAAGTTGTTTTGGAGTATTCGGAGGAGGAACCCGCCTTGCAATGCCGAAGACAATCTGCACGTCGAACACATCGTCATTGTAGCCTGGTTTACGAGCTACTGAGGGAGTCCTAGATTAAGGGGTCATCGGGTGTCCGGGCAATGTAACGTGGGCCAGACTGATGGGCTATGAAGATACAAGACAGAAGACTTCCTCCCATGTCCGGATGGAACTCTCCTTTGCATTGATGGAAAGCTAGGCGTCCGGATGTATTATTTCGTTTCTCTGTAACCGACTTTGTACAACCCTAGGCCCCTCTAGTGTCTATATAAACCGGAGGGTTTACTCCGTAGAGGCAAGATCAATAATACAGGCTAGACTTCTAGGGTTTAGCCACAACGATCTCATGGTAGATCGACTCTTGTAACCCTCATATTCACCAATATCAATCAAGCAGGATGTAGGGTATTACCTCCATCAAGAGGGCCCGAACCTGGGTAAAACATTGTGTCCCCTGTCTCCTGTTACCATCGACCCCAGACGCACAGTTCGGGACCCCCTACCCGAGATCCGCCGGTTTTGACACCGACAGCGATGAGCTAGGGTTAGGGAAAAACGTCATCTCGGTTTGACCGATTACATGAACTTGGTGAGACCGATTTCAGTAATAAGCAAACAGAGAGTTGGTCAGGCAAACTCGGTGGACCCGATCGCACCTTTTGGCGATAACGAAATGATATGAAGGGGAAACAGAGAGTTTGCATTGCGAACTCGGTGGGACCGATCACTCATCTCGGTTTGACCGAAATGTTACGAAGGGAAATAGAGAATTTGTAATCCCATCTCTGTGGGACCGAGATCCCTATCGGTGAGACCGAACTAATTAGGGTTTCTGGCTATGGCTATGTCAAGTGAACTTAGTGGTGCCGGATAGATCACATCGGTGGGGCCAAGTTTGACTTTAGGTTTAGGACATATTTGGATTTGAGAAATTGGTTGAGGGCTTTGGAGCATATCACTAAGTATTTTGAGCAAGTAGACCATTAAGCAACACCTCATCCCCTTTTTAATAGCATTGGATTTTCCTATAGACTCAATGTGATCTTGGATCACTAAAATAGGAATGAAGAGTCTTGAGCTTTTTCCAATATTTGTCCTTAGCATTTTGAGGGGTCCACATCTCTAGTCCATGCCATGCCAATCATTGAACTTTCTAGAATAACCATCTTGAATGGATATTAGTTCAATGAGCTATATGTTGTTATGAATTACCAAAACCACTCAGGGATTAGTTGCACTTTCAATCTCCCCCTTTTTGGTAATTGATGACAATATATAGATCAAAGCTTCGACAAATGATAATAAGAATGAAATATATCATCGCTTTGAGAAGTATGTGATAAGTAAGGGCTCCCGTAAATTTGTGCATTATTTATGAATTGCTTTTGAATGCAAATGCACAATCGATTAGGTTCGTGGGTTACTCTTCCATGTCACATACATCTTGGTGGAGCGCTCAAAATGATATAATATAAATAGCATGCACTCATCACCAAGGCAAATATGATTGATCATACACAAGTAATAAGATATCGTCATTCAAGCACACACATTAAAGCATAATATGATCAATCACATGATCATCAGAGTATCTCACACACAAGCACAAATATTGTAGCAAACACACAAGCAAATAAGTAGCAAGAGAGCGAATAAAAATCAAAACACACACACACTCGGCCTATGATCTATACACTTTCTCCCCCTTTGGAAACAAGTTATCAAAAAGCTTTAAAATGCATAGTGCTATGCGGCACTCTAAGCACGATCTCTGGGAGCTCCGGAGTGCGAAGATGGCGTGGAGAGGACAGCATCTGCAAAAACTTTTGCTGATGTTTGAGGAATTGGAGGGGTTGCCACTTGAGGGGCAACTGAGGTTGTGGCTGCAGGTGCTCAAGTTGTGGCTCTTGTGTCACTGACTAGAAAAGTTGCAGACCGTTATGCTCCAGGCACTCTTTGATAAGCATTTGTGGTAGTTCTTCCTCTCCTCTCCTCTGCTTCTTCTTGGAGTTGCTCAACTGCAGTCTGAACCATTGTGACCTTCAAGTCTAGATCATAAACTCTGTTTCAATGATTCTCTCAAGACTTTCTTGATTTTGAATCAGGGTGGTTAGTCCTTTCTCAATCCTCACTATGGCCTCAAGCAGATAGCTGAGCTGATCCTGCTTGGTCTTGAGATTTGCAGCTGATAATCCCCAACTTCAAGGAATCATCGTAGCAATTTCCAAAGGTGGAGGTGATGAGTATGGAGTGTCAAACCCACAAGGAGCTAAAGGTAAGATCAATATTCTCTCAAGTCCTATCTGCCACTGATACGACTCTACGTACACCGAACGTTTGCTCCCAACTAGAAACGAGAAATAAAACTACGTTGTGGGTATGAAGAGGATAACTTTTAATGATATCGGAGAACTAAAATATAAAAGTAGGTGCTATTATCATAAAGTTAGAATATATTACTATATATTATAAATAGCGAGTGTGGGTCGGTGTGCGGATTTATCCTAGGCAATTGTTAACAAGATCAGTAATCATTATTGCAATTTCATATGATGGAGGGCATAAGCTAACATACTCTCTCTTGGATCATATACAATTATGATTGGAACTCTAGAAGCATCCACAACTACTAAAGATCATTAAGGTAAAACCCAACCATAGAATTAACACTTCAAGTCCCCTTTATTACCATACGCCACAACCCCCTTACTTGGGTTTAAGCTTCTGTCACTCTAGCAACCCACTATAAGCGAATCATGAACATATTGCAACACCCTACAGTGGGAATCATTCACGTGTGCGCGGCACGTAAGGAACCATAGGACAACACCAAAATAAGACATGCAGCTCAAACCATTCTATATCATCAATCAACCCAAAGGACAAAGGAAAACTACTCAAGATATCATTGGATGGCAACACATCATTGGATCATAATATGTGGCATAAAGCACCATGTTCAAGTAGGGGATTACAGCGGGGTGCGGGAGAGTGGACTACGTAAAAGAGATAAGGATGGTGATGTTTATGAAGATGATCACCGTGGCAATGGTTCCCCCGATGTCACTCCGGCGTCACCAAGAGAGAGGGGGAGAGGTTCTCCCCCTTGAGCTTGCTCCTCCATGGCCTCCCACCTAGATGGGGAGAGATTCTCCCTCTGGTCCTTGGCCTCCATGGCAATGATGGCCCCCTCCGGGATCCTCCTCCATGGCCTCCGGTGATGATGGCCCCCTCCGGCAGGGTGCCAGAGAGGGCCTAGATTGGTTTTTCGTGGATACATAGGCTTACGGCAGCGGAACTCCCGATCTATCTTCTGTTTTGGGGTTTTTAGGATTTATAGGAAGGGTTGCGTCGGTTTCACGTCAGGGGCCCCACGAGGTGATCAAAAGGTCGAGGGGTGCCCCCCACCCTTGTGATGGCCCCGAGAATCCTCTTCCGTATCTTTTTCTTCTATTATTTTTCATATTTTCCAAAAAAATCTCCGTTAATTTTCAGCCCGTTCCAAGGACTTTTATTTCTGCACAAAAACAACACCACGGTAGTTCTGCTGAAAACAGTGTCAGTCTGGGTTAGTTCTAATCAAATCATACTAAAATCATATGGAATTGTTGTAAACATGGCATGAATACTTCATAAATTATAGATACATCAGAGACGTATCAGCATCCCCAAGCTTAATTCCTGCTCGTCCTCGAGTAGGTAAATGATAAAAGAAATAATTTAGGAAGTGTCAATGCCATCAAGTGCACAAGTTTGATCAATGAAAGTTCCAAACACTTTTTCTAGCATTATTCTTTATCATAAACAATAGCTCATCTTCATAAAACTTCTCATGATCAAGTAACAAGCTATCCATAAATTAAAGTACAGACCATAAACTTTCTTGAAAGCTAACAACTATGTTCTCAGTCATCATACAATTGCAATACATCTTATTTTTAGGAAGGGTCTATGTAAGAGCTTTGATTTACAAAATTCCACATACTAAACTATCATTTAATCTTTCACAATTGCTAACACTCACGTGATATTTATGGGTTCAAACTTTTAATCGGACACAGAGAAAGATAGGGGCTTATAGTTTCGCCTCCCAACCTTTTGCCTCAAGGGTAATGTCAACAATAATACTTTATGAAAACCTACATTCGAGTGGATATATAGTAACACTATATATATATCCAGATTTTTCCAACACATAGTGCTTGCCAAACGAAAAAGTGTAAAAAGGAAAGGTGATGATCACCATGACTCTTGCAATAAAAGTAAAAGATAGGCCCTTCGCAGAGGGGAGCAAAGGTTGTCATGCGCTTTTATGGCTAGATGCACAAAATCTTAATGCAAAAGAACGTCACTTTCTATTGCCGCTTGTGATAAAGACCTTTATTATGCAGTCTGTCGCTTTTATTTCTTTGATATCACAAGTTCGTATCAAGCTTATTTTCTTCACACCAATAGATTGTACATATTTAAAGAGCAATTTTTATTGCTTGCACCGATGACAACTTACTTGAAGGATCTTACTCAAAACATAGGTAGGTATGGTGGACTCTCATGGCAAAACTGATTTAAGGGATATTGGAAGCACAAGTAGTATCTCTACTTGGTGCAGATAATTTGGCTAGCATGAGAGGAAAAGGCAAGCTCGACATATTGGAGGATCCATGACAATATAACTTCTATTCGGATATAGGAAAACATAACCCATTATGTTGCCTTCCTTGTCCAACATCAAATTTTTAGCATGTCATATAATTAATGAGTGCTCACAATTACAAATGATGTCCAAGATAGTATATTTATATGTGAAATCTCTCTTCCTTCAATATTCTTTCATGAATTGTTCAAGTGATCAATACTATGTTTGCTAACTTTCAATAAATTTAGCACCTATACTTATTATGTGTGAAGTCATTACTCCCCATGGTATAAGCATATGAAACATATATAAATTCAGATTTATGGTATTTAATTCATTCAACCATTTACTCATAGGATATAAGTGAAGCACGTGAGTAAATGACAAAACTACTCCAAAAAGATATGAGTGAAGAACAATGAGTAGTCAAGTAATTAACCAGCCATGGGAGGACTCTCTCTCATTCAAGATTTCAGATCCAATGATTTTATTCAAAGAGCAAGTAAAATTAAAATATGCTCCATGCAAAACACATATCATGTGACGAATAAAAATATAGCTCCAAGTAAGGTATACCGATGGTTTTGAAGACGAAAGAGGGGATGCCATCCCCAAGCTTAGGTGCTTGAGTATACCTTGAATATTACCTTGGGGTGCCCTGGGAATCTCCAAGATTAGGGTCTTTCCACTCCTTATTCCCCTCGTATCGATATCTCACCCAAAACTTGAAAACTTCAATCACACAAAACTTAATGGAACTTCGTGAGATGGATTAGTATGATAAAGAGAAAATCATTCACTTTGGTACTATCAAAGACAAGATTCATAATTGTTATCACACAATTCCTATTGTACCATATCATTTCTACAATTTACATGGAGCAATATAAGCCATAGAAACTAGAAAACAAGCAAACTATGCATTGAAAACAGAATCTGCCAAAAACAGAACAGTCTGTAATGATCTGAACAACAACCATCCTTCTAGTACAACAAAAATTCTGAAAAATTAGGAAAACGTAGGCAATTTGTTTATTAATTTTCTTCAAAAAGAATCAGAATTTTATCGCGCTTTTGTTAAAAAAGAGAATTGTTGTCCTGAGCGCAAAAGTTTATGTTTTTCACCAAGATCAAATCAACTATCACCGTAAGCCATCCCAAAGGTCTTACTTAGCACTTTATTGCAACAAAAGCTATAAAACATGATTACTATAGTATCTAAATCATGTGAACACACAAAACATTAGATAATGGTGTTGGGTTGTCTCCCAACAAGGGGTTTTCTTTAATAACTTTTTAGCTAGGCATGATGGTTTAATGATACTCTTCCAAGCCCAATTCCGACGATAATTTTATTCATACTCCAAAAGATATAAGTGATTTCATGGGGAATTCTACATTTAATATAGATTTAAAAACATCCAAGCTCAAAATATATATGTGAAGCACACGAAGCATTCTATAAAGCCATGCTCAAAAGATTTAAATGAAGCACAAAGAGCATTATATAAAGACATACTCAATAGATTTAAGTGAAGCACAAAGAGCATTCTACAAATCAATGAAGGGCTATCTAACACTAGAATGGAGCATAAAGGAAAAGAAAGAAAAAACAAACTCAAAAGACACATATCATGTCAACAAAACAAAAACCAAGGTATACCGATAATTTGTTGAAGAAGAAAGATGGGATGCCAACCCGGGCATCCCCAAGCTTAGATGCTTGAGTATCATTGAAATATTTACTTGGGGTTCCTTGGGCATTCCCAAGCTTGAACTCTTGCCTCTCCTTATTCTTCTCATATTGGTAACTCCTCGTTCTTCGAACACTTCATCCACACAAAACTTAACAAAAACTGTGTGAGATCCGTTAGTATAGTAAAGCAAATCACTACTTCTAGGTACTACAGTAAACTCATTCCAATTTTATATTAGCATTATATCTACTGAATTCTAACTTCACCATGGTTCATTACCCCCGATACTACCCATAGATTCATCATAATAAGCAAACAACACATAGAAAACAGAATCTGTCAAGAATAGGACAGTTTGTCGCAATCTGGAACTTTTGTATACTTCTGTAATTTCAAAAACTCTAAAATTAGGACAATCTAAACAATTTTTAGAGCTGTACTGTGTAGAAATTTCAAGATTTTATCATGCTCTAGTAAATAGTGAAAATTAAAAGACTACAGCAAAAGTTTCTGTTTTTCTGGTGCACACACCAAACAAGCAATTTAAACACTCTAAAGCCAAACCATAACACATTATTTTTATAATACAATGAATATATACAAGGGGATACTTATTTTTGAGAAACTTCCATGAAAAATTCTACATTTTTTCCATGAGCATGAACACAAGTGTTCAAGGTCGACCCTCACTTCTCCAATGCACAAGCTTCCGATCACTTCTTTTTTTGAAAAAGTTTTTAGGCATAAGAGGCAAGTAATTTTTTTGTATTCCCATTTTGTAGACATTTTTTTGTTTGTTTAACCCACAACTAAACAAGAACAAAAAGGGAAAACAAAACATACTTAGTGAAGAAAGCAAAAAAGCATACATGAGAATATCAACCCCACGTTATTGCTCCCCGGCAACGGTGCCATAAAAGAGTTTGATAATCCCCAAGTGCAAGGAATCATCGTAGAAATTACCAAAGGTGGGAGTGATAAGTATGGAGTGTCGAACCCACAAGGAGCTAAATGTAAGATCAATATTCTCTCAAGTCCTATCTGCCACTAATACGACTCTATGTACACCGAACGTTTGCTTCCAACTAGATACAAGAAATAAAACTACATTGTGGGTATGAAGAGGATAACTTTGCATGATATCGGAGAACTAAAATATAAAAGTTGGTGTTGTTATCATAAAGTTAGAATATATTACTGTATATTATAAATAGCGAGTGTGGAATAATGATGGGTCGGTGTGCGGAATTATCCTAGGCAATTGTTAACAAGATCGGTAATCATTATTGCAATTTCATATGAGGGAGGGGCATAAGCTAACATATTTTCTCTTCTTGGATCATATGCACTTATGATTGGAAATCTAGCAAGCATCCGCAACTACTAAAGATCATTAAGGTAAACCTAACCATGGCACGGCACGGAAGGCACCATAGGACAGCACCAAAATAAAACATACAACTCAAACTAATCCATATCATCAATCAACCCAAAGGACAAAGGAAAACTACTCAAAACATCATAGGATGGCAACACATCATTGGATCATAATATGTGGCATAAAGCACCATGTTCAATTAGGGGATTACAGCGGGGTGCTGGAGAGTGGACCACGTAAAAGAGATGAGGATAGTGATGTTCATGAAGACGATCACTGCAGCGATGGTTCCCCGAATGGCACTCCGGCGCCACCAAGAGAGAGGGGGAGCGGTTCTCCCCCTTGTGCTTGCTCCTCCATGGCCTCCCCCTAGATGGGGAGAAGTTCTCCCTCTGGTCCTTGGCCTCCATGGCGATGATGTCCCCCTCCGAGATCCTCCTCCATGGCCTCCGGTGATGATGGCCCCTTCTGGCAGGGTGCTAGAGAGGGCCTAGATTGGTTTTTCATGGCTACAGAGGCTTATGGCAGCGGAACTCCTGATCTATCTTCTGTTCTGGGGTTTTTACGATTTATAGGAAGGGTTGGCGTCGGTTTCACGTCAGGGGAGGGCCATGAGGCGATCACAAGGTCGAGGGGCGCGCCCCCGCCATTGTGATGGCCCCGTGACTCCTCTTATGTATCTTTTTCTTCCAGTATTTTTTATATTTTCGAGAAAAATTCTCCGTTAATTTTCAGCCTGTTTCGAGGACTTTTATTTTTGCACAAAAACAACACCATGGTAGTTCTGCTGAAAACAGCGTCAGTCCGTGTTAGTTCTAATCAAATCATACCAAAATCATATGGAATTTTTGTAAACATGGCATGAATACTTCATAAATTATAGATACATCGGAGACGTATCACCAGCTGAGGCATTTGGAATCTTGGAAGTCTTTTCTGCCTTTGCCTTCTCTCTCTTCTCCTGAGCATCCACAGATGTAGGTTCTGAGGCATCCATGACCACTATATTGTGGAGTAGCAATTAGATGATGGGTTGTGAGAGTGACCAAAACTTAAACCCCAGTTCATGCGCTATTCCGTAAGGGACCGATTGGATCCAAAAGTTTAATGCTATATATGGTTAGAATTTATTCTTAATACTTTTCTTGTAGTTGCAGATGCTTGCGGGAGGGTTAATCATAAGTAGGAGGTTTGTTCAAGTAAGAACATCACCTAAGCACCGGTCCACCCACATATCTAATTATCAAAGTAGCAAACACAAATTAACCCAACATGATGAAAGTGACTAGATGAAATTCCTGTGTACCCTCAAGAACGCTTATCATAAGAGACTGTTTTGGCTTGTCTTTGCCTCAAAAGGATTGGGCTACCTTGCTGCACTTTTGTTACTACTATCATTACTTGCTCGTTACAAATTATCTTGCTATGAAACAACTCTGCTACTTACAATTTCAGCACTTGCAGACATTACCTTACTGAAACTACTTATCATTTCCTTCTGCTCCTCATTGGGTTCGACACTCTTACTTATCGAAATGAGCTAAAATTGATCCCCTTTACTTGTGGGTCATCAAGGCTATTTTCTGGCGCCGTTGCCGGGTAGTGAAGAGCCTTTGGTAAGTGGAATTTGGTCAGGAAACATTTATATAGTGTGCTGAAATTTATTTTCACTTGTTACTATGGAAAATAATCCTTTGAGGGGTTTGTTCGGGGTATCTTCACCTTGTTCGGAACCAAAATTAGCTACCCCTCAACCTACTGCACCTACTGAAAATATTGAATATGAAATTCCTTCGGGTATGATAGAACAACTGCTAGCTAATCCTTATGCAGGAGATGGAACCGAACATCCTGATATGCACTTGATATATGTAGAACAAATTTATGGATTGTTTAAGCTTGCAGGTTTACGAGGAGATAAAGTTATGAAAAAGGTTTTCCCTTTATCTTTGAATGGTATAGGCTATGCGATGATATTGGATCATGGAATTGGAATTGTTTGAAATTGGAGTTCCACCAAAAAATTTATCCTATGCATCTAGTTCATCGTGATCACAATTATATATATATAACTTTTGGCCTTGTGAAGGAGAAAGTGTCGCTCTAGCTTGGGGGAGGCTTAAGTAAATGTTATATTCATGCACCAATCATGAGCTCTCAAGAGAAATTATTATCCAGAACTTTTATGCTCGGCTTTCTCGTAATGATCTGACCATGCTTGATACTTCTTGTGTCGATTCTTTTATGAAGAAGACTATTGAATTCTGGTGGGATCTCTTGTAAAGAATTAAACTCAACTCTGAAGATTGGGAACTCGACAAAGGTAAAGAGTCAGGTATTAAACCTAAGTATGATAGTGTTAAATCTTTTATGGATATCGATGGTTCAAAAGTTTAGCACTAAATATGGACTTGACTTTGAGATAGTAGCCTCCTTTTGTGAATCATTTGCTACTCATGTTGAACTCCCTAAAGAGAAGTGGTTCAAATATCACCCACCTACTAAAGAAGAAATTAAAGAACATGTACTAGTTAAAGAAGAAACTATACTTTATAATGTTGATCCAGTTGTTCCTTCTGGTTATATAGAGAAACCACCTTTCCCTATTAGGATAAAGGAAACTCCTAAAGTTTCAACTATGGTTAACAAAAGCTATATTAGAACACCTAGACCTGATGAACAAATTAAAGTAGAACCTAGTGTTGCTATGGTTAAAGATATTTTGGTAGAGGATATGGATGGGCATGTTATTTACTTCTGTGAAGAAGCTGCTAGAACTGCCAAACTTGATAGAAAGATAAACATAGACCTGTTGTGGGCATGCCTGTCATCTCAGTTAAAATAGGAGATCACTGTTATCATGGTTTATGTGACATAGGTGCTAGTGTGAGTGCTATTCCTTACACCTTATATCAAGAAATTATGAATGACATAGCACCCCCAGAGATAGAAGAAATAAATGTTACTATTAAACTTACCAATAGAGACAATATATCACCAATTGGGATTGTTAGAGATGTTGAAGTCTTGTGTGGGAAAATAAAATACCCTAATGATTTTCTTGTTCTTGGTTCCCCACAAGATGACTTTTGTCCCATTATCTTTGGTAGACATTTCTTGAACATTGTTAATGCTAGAATAGATTGTGAGAAACAAACTTTCAGTGTTAGTTTCGGTAATGAGTCTCATGAGTTTAATTTTTCCAAGTTTAGTAGAAATCTTCATGAAAAAGAATTGCCTAGTAAGGATGAACTAATTGGTCTTGCTTCTATTGTAGTACCACCTACTGATCCTTTAGAACAATATTTTCTAGACCATGAAAATGATTTTCATATGCATGAAAGAAATGAAATAGATAAAATTTTCTTTGAACAACGTCCTCTATTAAGAACAATTTGCCTATTGAAACACTAGGAGGTCCTCCTCCACCTAAAGGTGATCATGTGTTTGAATTAAACAATTCCCAAACACTTTGAAATATGCTTATCTTGATGAAAAGAAGATATATCCTGTTATTATTAGTGCTAACATTTCAAAACATGAAAAAGGAAGATTATTGAAGGTTCTAAGCAAGCACCGAGCTGCTATTGGATATACTGTTGATGATTTAAAGGGCATTAGTCCCACTCTATGTCAGCACAAAATTAACATGGAACCTGATGCTAAACCCAATGTTGATCACCAACGTCGGTTAAATCCGAAGATGAAAGAAGTGGTAAGAACGTAAATATTAAAACTTCTGGAAGTAGGTATAATCTATCACATAGCTAATAGTAGATGGGTAAATCCTGTCCATTGTGTTCCTAAGAAAGGAGGTATAACTATTGTTCCTAATGATAAGAATGAAATTATTCCACAAAGAATTGTTACAAGCTATAGAATGGTAATAAATTTTAGAAAATTAAACAAAGAAACTAGAAAAGATCATTACCCTTTGCCATTTATTGATAAAATGCTTGAAAGATTATCTAAGCACACACACTATTTCTTCCTTGATGGATATTCTGGTTTATCACAAATACATGTTTCTCAACCTGATCAAGAAAAGACCACTTTTACTTATCCCTTCGGAACCTATGCTTATAGAAGTATGCCTTTTGGTTTATGTAATGCACCTACTACCTTTCAAAGATGTATGACTGCTATATTCTCTAACTTTTGTGAAAAGATTGTTGAGGTTTTCATGGATTACTTTTTTATTTATGGGAAGTCCTTTGATGATTGTTTAAGCAACCTTGATCGAGTTTTGCAGAGATGTGAACACACAAATCTTGTCTTGAATTGGGAGAAGTGCCACTTTATGGTTAATGAGGGCATTGTCTTGGGTCATAAAATTTCTGAAAGAGGTATTTAAGTGGACAAAGTTAAGGTTGATGCAATTGAGAAAATGCCATGTTATAAAGATATAAAAGGTATTCGTAGTTTCTTAGGTCACGTTGGTTTCTATACGAGATTTATCGAAGACTTTTCAAAAAATTCTAGGCCTCTTACTAGTCTCTTGCAAAAAGATATCCCTTTTGTTTTTGATGATGATTGTTGATACGTCTCCATCGTATCTATAATTTTTTATTGTTCCATGCCAATATTATTCAACTTTCATATACTTTGTGGCAACTTTTTATATTATTTTTCGGACTAACATATTGATCCAGTGCCCAGTGCCAGTTCCTGTTTGTTGCATGTTTTTTGTTTCGATGAATATCCATATCAAATGGAGTCCAAACGGAATAAAAACTGATGGAGATTTTTTTTGGAATATATATGATTTTTGGGAAGAAGAATCCACACGAGACGATGCTCGAGGGGCCCACGAGGTAGGGGGGTGCATCCCAAGGTGTCAGGCGCGCCCCTGACCCTCGTGGCCAACTCGTAAGGCGGTTGGAGCCTTCTTTCGCCGCAAGAAAGATAATTTCCGGATAGAGATCGTGTTAAAATTTCAGCCCAATCGGAGTTACGGATCTCCGGGAATATAAGAAACGGTGAAAGGGAAGAATCTGAGAACGCAGAAACAGAGAGAGACAGAGAGACAGATCCAATCTCGGAGGGGCTCTTGCCCCTCCCGTGCCATGGAGGCCATGGACCAGAGGGGAAACCCTTCTCCCATCTAGGGAGGAGTTCAAGGAAGAAGAAGAAGAAGGAGGGGGCTCTCTCCCCCTCGCTTCCGGTGGCGCCGGAACGTCGCCGGGGGCCATCATCATCACCGTGATCTATACCAACACCTCCGCCATCTTCACCAACATCTCCATCATCTTCCCCCCCCCCTCTATCTACAGCGGTCCACTCTCCCGCAACCCGCTATACCCTCTACTTGAACATGGTGCTTTATGCTTCATATTATTATCCAATGATGTGTTGCCATCCTATGATGTCTGAGTAGATTTTCGTTGTCCTATCGGTGGTTGATGAATTGCTATGATTGATTTAGTTTTCTTGTGGTTATGTTGCTGTCCTTTGGCTCCCATCATATGATTGCGCGCGTGGATCACACCCTGGGGCTAGTTGTATGTTGATAGGATTATGTATTGGAGGGCAAGAGTGGCAGAAGCTTCAACCTAGCATAGAAATTGATGCATACGGGATTGAAGGGGGACCAATATATCTTAATGCTATGGTTGGGTTTTACCATAATGAACGTTAGTAGTTGAGGATGCTTTCTAATAGTTCCAATCATAAGTGCATAGAATTCCAAGTCAGGGATGACATGCTAGCAGTGGCCTCTCCCACATAATACTTGCTATCGGTCTAGTAAAGCAGTCAATTGCTTAGGGGCAATTTCGCAACTCCTACCACCACTTTTCCACACTCGCTATGTTTACTTTATTGTTTCTTTAACTAAACAGCCCCTACTTTTTATTTACATACTCTTTATTATCTTGCCAACCTATCCAACAACACCTACAAAGTACTTCTAGTTTCATACTTGTTCTAGGTAAAGTGAACGTCAAGCGTGCGTAGAGTTGTATCGGTGGTCGATAGAACTTGAGGGAATATTTGTTCTACCTTTAGCTCCTCGTTGGGTTCGACACTCTTACTTATCGAAAACTGTTGCGATCCCCCATACTTGTGGGTTATCAAGACCTTTTTCTGGCGCTGTTGCCGGGGAGCAATAGCGTGGGGTGAATATTCTCGTGTGTGCTTGTTTGCTTTATCACTAAGTAATTTTTATTTGTTGTTCTTAGTTGTTCTTTATCTTTAGTTATGGATATGGAACACGAAATACCAAAAAAGTTTAGGTGTACTTTCTGCTCATGGAGATGGGGAACCTCCTAAAACCCTCGATGTTGGTTATGTGAAAGATATTATGTACTACTTTAATAATCATGAGAAAACCCCATTCAATTATGTAATGGGGCAACGCTGGATCAACGTGAATACTTTAGGGATTACCGCTTGACACAAAAAGGGAAAGTATTATGGGATCAAATTCATATATTGAATTGGTATGCTAGGCAACTATGCTTGAGATATGATTATACTTGTTGCTCTAAGGTGAAGACTCCACACCTTCCCTTTTCATGTGAATTTTATGATAATGAAACCTTAGCTTCTTATTCTAATGGTATATATGATTACTATGATGTGGAACAAATAAAAGAATTTGTTGCTTTTATGGGTGCTTATGAAATTGAATCTATGTTTAAAGAGTTTGAAGATTTTGATGATGCTATTTATATACCTGAAAATTTAGCTATCCTGAAATATTGTTATGAGAATTATAAATACAATTATGAAATTAATGTGCTTATTAAGAAAGTCTCCGATGTCCAAGAAGAGACTAATATTTTGCAGGAATCTATGGAAGAAGAAGTTGATGACACTGTGAGCTCATTGGATGAAAAAGATGATGAGGAGAGTGAAGAACAAAAGGAGGATGAGCGGATTGATCACCCGTTCCCACCTTCTAATGAGAGTAACTCTTCAATTCATACATTGTTTAATTCCCCTTCGTGTTTACTGAAGGATGATTGCTATGATGACTGTTATGATCCCTATGATTCTTTTGAAATATCCCTTTTTGATGATGCTTGCTATACTTGTGGCCAAGATGCCAATATGAATTATGCTTATGGAGATGAACTTGCTATAGTTCCTTATGTTAAACATGAAATTGTTTCTATTGCACCCACGCATGATAGTCCTATTATCTTTTTGAATTCTCCAAACTACACTATATCGGAGAAGTTTGCACTTATTAAGGATTACATTGATGGGTTGCCTTTTACCGTTGCACATGATGATTTTGATAGATATAATATGCATGTGCTTGCTACTCCTACTTGCAATTATTATGAGATAGGAACTATATCTCCACCTCTCTATGTTTCCAATACAATAAAATTGCAAGAAACTGTTTATACTATGCATTGGCCTTTACTAGGTGTGCATGACTTGGTCTTTTATGACATGCCGATGCATAGGAAGAGAGTTATACTTCGTTGTTACATGATATATGTTACTTTGTGCTCACTACTAAATGCTAAATCATTGTTAATTAAAATTGGCTTTGATATACCTTGGGATCCGGGTGGATTCATTACTTGAGCACTATATGCCTAGCTTAATGGCTTTAAAGAAAGCGCTGCCAGGGAGACAACTTGGAAGTTTTACAGAGTCATTTATTTCTGTTTAGTGCTTTCATATAGTTTAAAAACAACAAAAATAAAGAGCAGAACCCAAAACTTTTCAAAAAGGAAAGTGAAAGTGAGAAAGACAAGCACTGTTGAAGTGGGAGAGCTCCTTGAACTTTGTTCATGCTCATGGCAACTTTGTGAATCTTGATTACAGAAACTTTTCAACAAAAATAATTATCCCCTTGTACAACTCCATTGTATTATAAAAATAATGTGCCAAGGTTTGCCTTTAGGATGTTTACGATGCTTGTTGGTTTGTGCGGTGCAGGACCGAAACTTTGGCTGTAGTGCATGAATTTTAGTTTTTTATTGGAACGTCAAATGGCTCTGATTCTTTTTGCACTGTATTCCTATACAAATTGTTTATTTGTCCTAATTTTGGAATAATTTTTCAAGTATCATAAGTATGGTGAATGTTCAGATTGCTACAGACTGTTCTGTTTTAGACAGATTCTGTTTTTGATGCATAGTTTGCTTGTTTTGATGAAACTATCAATTTATATCAGAGGATTAAGCCATGAAAAAGTTATACTACAATAGACAAAATGCAAAAACAAAATATGAATTGGTTTGCAACAGTACTTATAGTGGTGATTTGCTTTATTATACTAACGGATCTTACCGAGTTTTCTGTTGAAGTTTTGTTTGGATGAAGTGTTTGATGATCAAGAATGTCTCGATCTGAGAAAGAAGAGAGGCAAGAGCTCAAGCTTGGGGATGGCCGAGGCACCCCAAGTAAATATTCAAGGAGACTCAAGCGTCTAAGCTTGGGGATGCTGGGGAGGCATCCCCTCTTTCTTCAACAAGTATCGGTATGTTTTCAGATTCGTTTCGTTCATGCGATATGTGCAATCTTGGAGCGTCTTTTGCATTTAGTTTTCATTTTTCTTTTATGCACCTTGCTGGTATGAGATAGTCCTTGGTTGATTTATAGAATGCTCTTTGCACTTCACTTATATCTTTTGAGTATGGCTTTATAGAATGCTTCATGTGCTTCACTTATATCATTTGAAGTTTGGATTACATGTTTCTCTTTACATAGACAACCGCCATTTGTAGAATGCTCTTTTGCTTCACTTAGATTTGTTTGAGCACGGGCATATATTTCGTAGAAAGAATTAAACTCTCTTGCTTCACTTATATCTATTTAGAGAGATGACAGGAATTGGTCATTCACATGGTTAGTCATAAAATCCTACATAAAACTTATAGATCACTAAATATGATATGTTTGATTCCTTGCAATAGTTTTGCGATATAGAGATGGTAATATTAGAGTCATGCTAGTTGAGTAATTGTGAAATTGAGAAATACTTGTGTTGAGGTTTGCAAGTCCCGTAGCATGCACGTATGGTGAACCATTATGTAACGAAGTTGGAGCATGAGGTGTTTATTGATTGTCTTCCTTATGAGTGGCAGTCGGGGATGAGCGATGGTCTTTTCCTACCAATCTATCCCCCTAGGAGCATGCGCGTAGTACTTTGTTTAGATGACTAATAGCTTTTTGCAATAAGTATGTGAGTTTTTTATGACTAATGCTGAGTCCATGGATTATACGCACTCTCACCCTCCCACCATTGCTAGCCACTCTAGTACTGCGCAACTTTCGCCGGTACCATAAACCCACCATATACCTTCCTCAAAACAGCCACCATACCTACCTATTATGGCATTTCCATAGCCATTCCGAGATATATTGCCATGCAACTTCCATCATCATCATATACATGACTTGAGCATCATTGTCATATTGCTTTGCATGATCGTAAGATAGCTAGCATGATGTTTTCATGGCTTGTACGTTTTTTGATGTCATTGCTATGCTAGATCATTGCATATCCCGGTACACCGCGGAAGGCATTCATATAGAGTCATATCTTTGTTCTAGATATCCAGTTGTAATATTGAGTTGTAAGTAAATAAAAGTGTGATGATCATCATTATTAGAGTATTGCCCAAAAAAAGAGAGGCCAAAGAAGCCTAAATAAAAAAAGGGGGGAAAAGAAGCCCGCAAAAAGAAAAAGAAAAAAGGGCAATGTTACTATCCTTTTACCACACTTGTGCTTCAAATTAGCACCATGTTCTTCATATAGAGAGTCTCTTGAGTTATCACTTTCATATACTAGTGGGAATTTTCATTATAGAACTTGGCTTGTATATTCCAACGATGGGCTTCATCAAATGCCCTAGGTCTTCATGAGCAAGCAAGTTGGATGCACACCCACTTAGTTTCAGTTTGAGCTTTCATATACTTATAGCTCTAGTGCATCTGTTGCATGGCAATCCCTACTCACTCACATTGATATCTATTGATGGTCATCTCCATAGCCTGTTGATACACCTAGTTGATGTGAGACTATCTTCTCCTTTTTGTCTTCTCCACCATCATATTCTATTCCACCTATAGTGCTATGTCCATGGCTCACGCTCATGTATTGCGTGAAAGTTGAAAAGGTTTGAGAACGTCAAAAGTATGAAACAATTGCTTGGCTTGTCATCGGGGTTGTGCATGATGTGAATATTTTGTGTGGTGAAGATGGAGCATAGCCAGACTATATGAGTTTGTAGGGATAACTTTCTTTGGCCATGTTATTTTGAAAAGACATGATTGCTTTATTAGTAGGCTTGAAGTATTATTGTTTTTATGTCAAATGATAGACTATTGCTTTGAATCACTCGTGTCTCAATATTCATGCCATGATTAGACATATGTTCAAGATTATGCTAGATAGCATTCCACATCAATTTTTTTTATCATTTACCTACTTGAGGACGAGCAGGAATTAAGCTTGGGGATGCTGATACATCTCCGTTGTATCTATAATTTTTGATTGTTCCATGCCAATATTATTCAACTCTCATATACTTTTTGGCAACTTTTTATATTATTTTTGGGACTAACATATTGATCCAGTGCCAAGTGTCAGTTAATGTTTCTTGCATGTTTTTGTTTCGCAGAATATCCATATCAAACGGAGTCCAAACGGAATAAAAACTGACGGAGATTTTTTTTGGAATATATATGATTTTTGGGAAGAAGAATCCACGCGAGACGATCCTCGAGGGGCCCACGAGGTAGGGGGCGCGCCCCAGGGTATCAGGCACGCCCCTGACCCTCGTAGCCACCCCGTAAAGCGGTTGGAGCCCTTCTTTCACTGCAAGAAAGCTAATTTCCGGATAGAGATCGTGTTAAAATTTCAGCCCAATCGGAGTTACGGATCTCCAGGAATATAAGAAACGGTGAAAGGGAAGAATATGAGAACGCAGAAACAGAGAGAGACAGAGAAACAGGTCCAATCTCGGAGGGGCTCTCGCCCCTCCCGTGCCATGGAGGCCATGGACCAGAGGGGAAACCCATATCCCATCTAGGGAGGAGGTCAAGGAAGAAGAAGAAGGAGGGGGGCTCTTTAAATGGATAAAAGATCCATGCCATCTATTTATTTGAGTGGAGGTGCAAAGATTAATGACATGATGCAATGCACATGATGCAAAGATGAATGCAACACACAAAACAAATCACAGAACGAATCTTGGAAACCCTGGAAGGCATCTGAAGCTCTGGTCTTGGGGCGTCACAACACTCCACCACTACGAGAGGATCTCGTCCTGAGATCTAGGATGGCACCGGGGAAACGGAAGAGGAAGGGGAAGAGGTAAAACTAAATTTCTTCTTTGACAAATGAGTGAACCAAAGAACCTTGCAAGGTTAAACAAATTGAAAGAAAGAATGCAATGAAGATGAACAAAGTTGAAAACACTTCGTTAGAAAAGAGGAACAAGGAACATACGAGAACCTTGTAGGTTGAAAGACATAAGAAAAGGGGTACCATGGACAAGAAGTACAAGCAAGCACTCCGGTAGAAACAAGATGTGGAAGTAACGATAAAGATCAATTACGACAACACTCTGGTTGCGAAGGAAGGTAAAACTTTATAAGATGGGAGAACTTGAATGAAGGACACAACACTCCGGTTGAATGGATGAGCAAAAGGAAAGAACACGATCTTTGACAAAAAAAATGGGATGATGGGTCGAAGCGTGCAACATCACAATGCCTCCGGAACAAAAGATAAAACGGACTGAAAGTAACGAAGAAGAAAAAAACATCTTCTACCTCAAATGAGCTTGAAAAAGCATCTTTAGGAGAAGGGTCGAACGAAGTTGTTGGAAAAACCAACAACGAAAAGAGTAAGCTTGTAGTGGGATTATGGAAAACATCTCAAAACTGAGGTGAAATTCTGCCACCGAAAGCAATGATTGATCGGGAACAAAGAAGAGATGAAAACTTCTTCCACCAAAATGATAGAGAGATAACTTGAATCATTGATAAGCACCACAATAGCAACATTCCTTAGGGAAGGCTTTAGGTGAAATGTGACACAAGATAACTCCAACGAAGAGATTGGTGGATTAAAAATATCTCAATCTTGACAACATGGGAATCATGAAACACAAACTCAAATTGTCAAGAGTGACATAACACCACCTCAAAAGATAAGGTAGAACAAATGCACTTCGGAATGCAAGATGAAGAACACTTGAGTTCCTTTGAAAAGAATCCCGGTGAACACTTTGAGAAGGAATTAAATCGTTTATGAACCATCATGTAGAGCCTCCATGATGAACTCCCGTAACAAAAGGATGGTCAAACGAAAGGAAAGAGAAGTTGAAAACACAAGGTGAAGCCTTGCGATGATTTAGATGGAGCTTCGCGACGAGATAATGCGGAAAAACTTGGATCTCCGGAAAAGAAAGATGCACAAAAGAAATCAAGAATTTATTCATCATGAACAAACTCCGAAGGAAGGAATTAATAACCTTGTGGAAAAACAAGAATAAGAAATTATGTTCTGCTTATCCTTCCTCAACTTAAATTGATGGCACATAGTGAGTTTGGCATACTATTTATTCTCATAGAAAGGATTAAGATAGATATAGCGCAAACTTGAGAAGGTCTTGATGGATCCACCGGTAGGATTTGGAAACAATGAATGAATTGATATGAAAATGAAGGAAGAAGAATCTTGAACAAACCACCGTAAGAACGATCAAAGGAAAGATAGCGAAACACCGGGGAAATTAGCAAATGAACGAAGATGCTTGAGAGAATTTAGATACAAGTGAACGAAGAGATCCCGAGCTGATTAGAGAAATTTGAATGATGCACCAGTAAGATTTGGAGATTGAGAGCTGAAAAATGAGAATGAATAAACCCGAAATGATGGACTTCGGAGAATCAAACTGAAAAGACTCATGAATTGCTCCGGATGGGTGAAAAGAATTCCCATAATCGAAAATAATTATGAGAGGATGGCATAAAGCTAGCACCATGAATCTCTGGGATAACGGGTAAGGATTTAAGAGGAACTCCTCTTCAGTCTTCAAATCCGAGAATGACGACGAGAAACACCACCACAAATTATTGAGATACTCCAGGAGAATGAATAATGAAGAAGTTGAGCCAATGATGAAAAGAATTTGAAAGATCTTGCAGAAACCATCTGACTGATGATGATTCATTCTTACGTCAAACTTCGAAAAGAATTTGAGAATACCTCCGGAAAAATTAGAAGAGTCAGGTAAGATCCTAGGAAAAGACCCGTGGGTTATGGCCCACTGAAAAGAAACACCGTTGAACGATTTGAAAGAGAGATTGCGCCGGTTGAATTAAATGACTTGAATGAGATAACATCCTCAAAAGAACTTGAACGAATTGAGAATGGAAACTAAAATCTTCTGAGATATCTTCAGCACTCCAGAACAAATGAATAGCGAGGAGTGGATGATTAAGAGGTGCACCGGCATGAGAAAGCATTTAAAACGAGGAAAAAGGGATATGATCAACACCAAAAGCTTGATTTGAATCCACCAGAGAAGATAAAAGAAACGAAGAATGATGAACTTGAAGCTCCGTTAGTATCTTCCTGACAATCACCGGATAAGAATATTGACGGAAAAGAATGGAGAGACTTCATATCAATAAGATGGATACTTGATTAAGAAATCCGAGTCCTTGAAAAAAGGGATGGGAGGGTGGGAAAACGAAGGCAGCTTGGGACGAATGAAATGAACACCGTTGAGAAGAACTGATAATTGAACTTGCTGATGTTGAAATGATCGGATCCACTTGAAGAGAAGAACACAAGTTGGAAAGAATTGACATGACAATCTCGATGATGACGAAGGATTAGGATACACATAGAAATATGAGAACACCGCTTAGGGAAGGTATGGAATCCACACTTGACATTGAAGCAACTCGAATACCACAACAACAAAAAACAAGGATTGGCTTGCAGAATAAGCCGGAACAAACATATGATAGAGATTTCGTCCGAAGTTTTCGTGGTGGGGCCCACACGGGCTCGGTCGTATAGCACCATCATGTACAAGGCAGTGCACATGACATACGAAGCGTCCTCGAGTCAGCATAGCCAAGGACTCTTTAAGACACAACGAGACCACTGTAAAACCAACCGTGGATAGGCGGACCACTAGACGTCGAACCCCAATTTCATATCATGCATCTATCGGAAAGATATCCTAGGAGCTACTTGAATTCCCAATTATAAACTCCCGAAACTTTCCGGTTATGCAATCAGGTGTTGGGGATACAGGGGAAGCATAATATCTCACCCAAAACTAGCAAATCCTACATCCAGCTATATCCATCCCTCAACACATAACCAAGAAACCTTCGGAAATCATTTACCTCAACCTTCGAAAAGCATCCGTTATACGAGTTATGGCGATACTCCCAAACTCCTGCCCCAGTACTGGGTGGCGTCGAGGTTATCTCACCAACAACTGCATAAAAGAGATTTTCGATGTCGGCGAAACTCAGGTATTCCAGAACTGTAACGATAAAATTGTGACGGCAACACCTCGGAGCTCAACTCCCCGGGACACTGCCACAACCCCTAAATGTCAGGAGGCACCAAGAACAATGTTCTCGTCACAAAACCATCGGAACGATTCCAAGATACCCGCACGATTCTAAATTTTTTTAGTGAAATTTGAGAAGAGAAGAGTCAAAACTCTACGTCAGGATGCCTCACCAGAGCGACGAAGGGACTGAGGAGTAAAAAGAATCCTACTCTCCGATATATATAATCCTATAAGACTCAAAACATTTTTCTAGACTCAACAACGCCAGCGATTCGATCAAGCTGGGGGCTCCTAAGTCGGGGAAGGCTCTGATTACCAACTTGTAACACCCACGATGCGGCTATATCTCCCACATGTCGGAGCATGACTTAGAGGCATAACCACATGGTAGGCATGTCGCAATAGGGGTAATCTTTACACATCCCATGTACTGAATAAGAAAGGGATAAAGAGTTGGCTTACAATCTCCACTTCACACAATACATAAATATAACATTACATCATCCAGAATACAATCAAGGTCCGACTACGGAACCAAAATAAAGAAGACTACCCCTAATGCAAAATATCCCCGATCGCCCCAACTGGCTCCTCTACTGATCTAAAGGAAAACAATAAACACAATCTTCATCGAGCTCCCACTTGAGCTGGGTTGCGTCACCTGCACTGGTATCATCGGCATCTGCAACTGTTTGGAAGTATCTGTGAGTCACGAGGACTCAGCAATCTCATACCCGCGAGATCAAGACTATTTAAGCTTATGGGTAGGAAAAGGGTAGTGAGGTGGAGCTGCAGCAAGCATTAAGCATATATGGTGGCTAACATACGCAAATAAGAGCGAGAAGAGAAGCAATGCATGGTCGTGAACTAGAAGTGATCAAGAAGTGATCCTGAAACTACTTACGTTCAAACATAACACAAGAACCGTGTTCACTTCTCGGACTCCGCCGAGAAGAGACCATCACGGCTACACACGTGGTTGATGCATTTTAATTAAGTTAAGTGTCAAGTTCTCTACAACCAGACATTAACAAATTCCCATCTGCCCATAACCGCGGGGTGTCCCAACATAGCCCATCACAAGCTCTCACGATCAACGAAGGATATTCCTTCTCCCAGGAAGACCCGGTCAGACTCGCAATCCCGGTTACAAGACATTTAGACAATGGTAAAACAAGACCAGCAAAGCCACCCGAATGTGCCGACAAATCCCGATAGGAGCTGCACATATCTCGTTCTCAGGGCACACCGGATTGTCCAAACTTCCGGTAGGCCAGCCCAGAGTTGCCCCTGGTGGCCACCGGCGGCCGACAGGTCGGACCAACACTCAGAGGAGCACTGGCCCGGCAGTTTAAAATAAAGATGACCCTCAGGCTCCGGAAACCCGAGGGAAAAAGGCTTAGGTGGCAAATGGTAAAACCAAGGTTGGGCCTTCCTGGGGGAGTTTTATTCAAAGTGAACTGTCAAGGGGGTCCCATTCCCCCAACCGCGTAAGGAACTGAAAATCAAGGAACATAACACCGGTATGACGGAAACTAGGGCGGCAAGAGTGGAACAAAACACCAGGCATAAGGCCGAGCCTTCCACCCTTTACCAAGTATATAGATGCATTAATTAAATAAGAGATATTATGATATCCCAACATATCCATGTTCCAACATGGAACAAACTCCATCTTTACCTGCAACTAGCAACGCTATAAGAGGGCTGAGCAAAGCGGTAACATAGCCAAACAACGGTTTGCTAGGAAAGGTGGGTTAGAAGCTTGACATGGCAATATGGGAGGCATGATATAGCAAGTGGTAGGTATCGCAGCATAGCAATATAGCGAGCAACTAGCAAGCAAAGATAGAAGTGATTTCGAGGGTATGGTCATCTTGCCTGAGATCCCGCAAGGAAGAAGAACGAGTCCATGAAGAAGACAAACGGACATAGTCGAATGAACCTCACAACTCCGGAATGGAACCGAAGCTAACGAGAGAAGCAATTCGGAAAGAAGCAAACAACATAGTAAACAACCACCACATAAACATGGCATGATGCACAATCAAGTATGATGCATGTCCAGTTTAAAAGTGCATGGCATGGCAAACTGCACAAACAACACTAGAAGTTAAGTGGAGCTCAATATGCATCGGGATGCATATTGACAAAACACCACATTCCATTATTTAGTTTCACTCCCGATTAGGTACTCAACAAAATTAAATGTTGGTTAACATGGCAAGAGGTAAAGCATGAGTAGTATACACAGTTAGGCATTTTAAATGAGGCCGGAAACATCAACCAACAAATCCAGTAAAACCCCATATGCATTTAGCAATTTAGTGCAGCAACAATGTTAACCATCTTAAATGTTGTTATCATGATGTGGATGACATGTGCAAGTTTTATGAAAATGTTGATAAGAGCATTATGTGAGGCATTTGTCATCGTGGCAGAAACGAAAAGGGGTGCCACGACAACGATAATGAAATGGTGCCACAGCAACGTTCCGGTTCAGACAACTCATTGAGACGTCGATGCAAAAGAAATTGATGGGAGCATGTCATGCAAGGATGGTGGGGAGCTCCCGATTACCGGGTTCCCACATGTCGGTGGCAAGGCAAAAGAGGGCCAACATGCACCGATAGTTCAGACTCGAGGCAAAACAAGGGTGCATCTCATACAACATGCATTCATTCGTTCACGGGCGTCATCTCGAGGTTATACCTTCAAAGCGTGCAAACGTAACGGTTCTCGTTCGATGCAAAGTAGAGGAAGTAGACATTCTCAGGACGTTCGTAGCGGAAGTAGTCGTACACGGCGACGGTAGTTGTACACAGGCCTTCGGCCACGGAAGTAGTCGTACAACATTTTTGCAGAGGGACTTGACGAATCCGAGTAACTTGGGTTCGACGGTGGTCTATCACATCCATAGTCGCACAAGGTTCCGTAAATGTTCGGGGTCACGACGAGGAACTCGGCGTTTCGGTGTGATGTAGGGGTACATGTCGAAGGTCGTCGTGGTACTTGGTGTAACATAGGTCTCCGGGGTCGTCGGGTACACGTTCACATTGTAGTCGTACATGTCGGTGGTCTTATCAGAACCTCGTCAATGTTCGAGATCCACCTTGGCGATCCGAAGGGGTACTTGGCGTTATGGTACTTGGGTCTTCGGACTTGCTGGTCTCGGTTCTTGTGACGGTAGTCGTACTAGTGGACGGTAGTGGAACTTGGTACATCCAAGGTCTTCGGGCGTAATGGTACACATGTCATCGGAGTACTTGGTCTCTCGCATAACTCCAAGGTTCATTGTGTAAGCATACACATGTCTTTGGTGAAGGTAGCCGTACATGCCCGTAGATGAACTTGCCGGGTCTTTGACATCTTGGTACCTGGCGTCCTTCGACCTTGAGAGAGAAGAAACCAAACCGCGATGGTGCACGATGAGGAGGGTCCTGTAGCAATAGGAGGTCGACGAAGGTGGAAGTGCTACTGGTGTGCGGCGAAGGCAGCGAGGCCATGGAGGCGCAACAGCAAAGCAGGGCTCACGAGCAGAGGAGGAAGTCACGGCGCTGGTGCAAGGGACCTAGCGAGCTGGTCCACACAGAGCAGCGAGGAGGCAGGGGCTCGCGACTCGCCCGATGCAGGGGAGCTTGGCGCGAATCCGACGAGGGGCCAGCGGCGCGGATCTAGCGGCGAAGGCAACGAACGGGCGGCGGACATGGCAGGGCTTGAGCTCCTCGTTCCCTAGGAAAATGACGACGAGAGAGCGAGATGAGAGAGGTTCCTGGGAGGAGGACGAAGAGGAGGTAGGTCGGCGAGGTCTCTGGCGACCAACTGCTGCTCAGGACAACGAGGGATGGCGAGGGAGCGGTTGCTTGGGCCTCCATGGTGGTGCGGCGCGAGGAAGGAGATGCCGGGGCATCGGAGTCAAGCGGCGGCAGGGTTGGCGACGAGGATCCGGGCGAGGACGTCGAGGCAGGCAGCAGAGGCGTGGCACTGGTCGTGGGGGAAGGAGAGGCCGACATGGGGTATTAGGCGTGATGTGCTACTCCACTACGTGCTTCTGAAGGCGGCGTAGGAGGGAGACGAGTGGGAGAAGGAGGGGATCGAGGGAGATGGTTCAGTTGGGCCTAGGGTTAAACGGGGGATAGATGGGCCTGCTGGGCCTCGGGGAAGCAGGCCGGCCTGGCTGTTGGCTCTCTCCCCCCCCCCCAAATTCTTTCCTTTGTTAATTTTTTTGTTTATATAAATAAACAATCAACAAAGGGGAAAATCCAGGGGTTTTTGGTTAGGTATATGAGATATATAAATATATATCTGGAACCCTGGATTTATGTAGGGTTTGAGTAAATTGCTCTGGCATTTTTAGAAGGTAGAAAAATAATTAGAGTTTGAATTATTCTCAAACTTCAATAATTTTTGAACCTGACCAAAACAACTTCGAACGGGATGAAATCTGACAGAGAGGGTGTAGGAAAGAGGCAAGATTTTTTGGGAAAAGCTGAACATTAAAGGAGGAGGAATAAAGTCACTTGCAAAGACATGAAAAAAAGAAGGAAGTGAGTGGTGATGATGCATGGGTGTGGCTTGCGAGAGAGATGACAAGGAAATATATGAAGTTGAGTCGGATAAAAGAAGAGTTGAAGAGTAGTGCAATTTTGTTATGGGCGATTCCAAGTTAATGGAATATTTATAATAGCTCCCTAAAATAGTAGGAGACTTTCATATGCTATAAAGAGAATTTCACCATGTGAACTCCCTCGATTTAAATGGATCAAAGATCCATGCCATTTATTTAGTTGAGTAGAGGTGCAAAGGTTAATGACATGATGGCATGATGACATGATGCAATCACATGATGCAAAGATGAATGCAACAGACAAAACAAATCACGGAACGAATCTCAGAAACCCTGGAAGGCATCTGAAGCTCCGGTCTTGGGGCGTCACAAAAGTATCGCTCTAGCTTGGGGGAGGCTTAAGTCAATGTTATATTCATGCCCAAATCATGAGCTCTCAAGAGAAATTATTATTCAGAACTTTTATGCTCAACTTTCTCGTAATGATCAAACCATGCTTGATACTTCTTGTGCTGGTTCTTTTATGAAGAAGACTATTGAATTCTGGTGGGATCTTTTGGAAAGAATTAAATGCAACTCTGAAGATAGGGAACTCGATAAAGGTAAAGAGTGAGGTATTAAACTTAAGTACGACTGTATTAAATCTTTTATGGATATCGATGCTTTTCAAAGGTTTAGCACTAAATATGGACTTGGCTCTGAGATAGTAGCTTCCTTTTGTGAATCATTTGCTAATATTGAACTCCCTAAAGAGAAGTGGTTTAAATATCACCCACCTATTAAATAAGAAACTAAAGAACTGGTACCAATTAAAGAAGAAACTATACTTTATAATATAGATCTACTTCTTCCTTCTGCTTATATAGACAAACCTCCTTTCCCTGTTGGGATAAAGGAATACTAAAGTTTCATCTATGGTTAACGAAAGCTACATTAGAACACCTAAACCTGATGAAAAAATTAATGTAGAACCTAGTATTGCTATGGTTAAAGATATCTTGGAAGAAGATATGGATGGGCATGTTATTTACTTCTATGAAGAAGCTGCTAGAATTGCCAAACCTGATAAGAAAGATAAACATAGACCTGTTGTTGGCATGCCTGTCATCTCAGTTAAAATAGGAGATCATTATTATCATGGTTTATGTGACATAGGTGCTAGTTTGAGTGCTATTCCTTATACCTTATATCAAGAAATTATGAATTACATAGCACCCGCAGAGATAGAAGAAATAGATGTTACTATTAAACTTGCTAATAGAGACACAATATCACCAATTGGGATTGTTATAGATGTTGAAGTCTTGTATGGGAAAATAAAATACCCTACAAATTTTCTTGTTCTTGGTTCCCCACAAGATAACTTTTGTCCCATTATATTTGGTAGACCTTTCTTGAACACCGTTAATGCTAAGATAGATTGTGAGAAACAAACTGTCGGTGTTAGTTTTGGTAATGAGTCTCATGAGTTTAATTTTTCCAAGTTTAGTAGAAATCTTCATGAAAAAGAATTTCCTAGTAAGGATGAATTAATTGGTCTTGCTTCTATTACTGTACCACCTACTGATCCTTTAGAACAATATTTGCTAGACCATGAAAATGACTTTTATATGCATGAAAGAAATGAAATAGATAGAACTTTTTTCGACCAACGTCCTCTGCTTAAACACAATTTGCCTATTGAAACTCTAGGAGGTCCTCCTCCACCTAAAGGTGATCCTGTGTTTGAATTAAAACAATTGCCAGACACTTTGAAATATGACTATCTTGATGCAAAGAAGATATATCATGTTATTATTAGTGCTAACCTTTCAGAACATCAAGAAGAAAGATTATTGAAAGTTCTAAGGAAGCATCGAGCTGCTATTGGATATACTCTTGATGATTCTATGTAACATCCCAAATTTTTAATTTGGAATGTTATACAATAGATCATCATTGCATATCATACTTTATTGCATTTTGGTTGATCCTAGAAATTTCACGCAACTCAAGGACCCCCGGAGAGAGTTGGGGATTTCGTTATTTTTAGATTTGAGTTTTCTCAAATTTTGAAAATAGGATCATTTGATTTTATTTATTTTATCTTCAATTATTTCTATTATAAAAATATGAGAGAGGGAATAAAATGACTTTCCAAAAATAAAGAAATACTGAGGATTTGAATTTAGGAAAAATGCACGTTTTTCAGAATTGCATTTAGGCCCCAAATAAATGTTCATCCTGTGCGGCTTGATTTTAGAAGCCGGGGAAAATTTATTTCGGGAATTTTGGAGTCCGTTTAGTGTTCGTTTTGTTTTTTTTCTGAGCGTAATCATTTAAAAAAACGCGAACCGACCTACGGGCCGTATCCGGCCAGGACTCCCTGGCCGAGGCTTTATATAGCGCGCCCCGGAGGGCCCGAGCAGCCCAAGCCGCCACCCCAACCCTAACCCTAGGCCGCGCCGCCCGCTGCAGCCGCCGCCGCCGCCCGCCACCGCCGGAGCTCGCCGCCGCCCGCCGGTTTTTTTAGAAAACCGTTGGTTTTCACCGGGTTTTTTCGGTTTTTTAGATTCGTTTTTTTAGATAGATCGGTTTTTTCTTCAGTTTAGTTACTTAGCGAGCGTTCGCTCGTTCATTCGTTTTAACAAACATGTTCATCGTTTAGATCCAGATAACGAACGTTCGTTCGTTAATCTGTTCGTTGTTTTTCTTTTTCTCGGATTAAATCCGCGATTTTTCTGATCGTGATTCCCGATCCGATTTTCGTTCTAGTATAACTTTTTGCTCGTTTACCGGAATCAGGCGATTCAAGCGCCTAGAGTTTCGTCTTGAAACTGTCTTTCCGTTTAACCAACTCAAACAAGTTTTTGCCTTTGTAAAATTTGACCTAGATCAAGATTAGTAAACGAAGCTTGTTTCTTTTGTCGTTTGTCTTTCGTTGCTTCGTTCGATTTGATTCTTTTTGCCAACCGGAGTTCTTAAGTTGAACTTTCTGGTTATATCTCTTATTTGAGTTTTACCTATGCATTAGTTGAGTACTTATTGTATGCTTGTTTGTTTGCGATAGAGTACCCGGAGTGCGCCGCTTGCTACTTCGAATCGCTAGGTTTTGCAGATCATCAGCAAGGCAAGTAACACTTCGATGATACTTCCTATTACCCAGTTTTTATTGAATTAGGTCAATCCTCACACATTGCATGATTAGGATCTAACTAAATTGTGGGTTTGGGAAGTAGATGAGGTAGTACCTATTACCTGTTATTATCAAACCTTTGGGAGTTACTTCTACGTTTGCTTATTATGCCATGCTATGCTAGTAAACGTGGATTGGGTGAGTGTATCCATGACAGATGTGAGATTGTTAAATTAATGGTTTATCTAAGGTGTCAACTTAAATACACATCTGGGTGGATTGAGGCACCTGGGTATTCCAGCGATTGCCTATTTTTCTTCTGGACCGCCACCCAGGCTCAAAGGGATCATGAGATTATTCATACTAGAAACTTCTGTGTGCAGCCACAAGCTACTATGGGCTCTAGCATAGTTGACTAGGTTGTGCAAACTCTTAAAGTGGTAGACTAGCAGATGTAGGGGAAAGTAGGTGTAACGTCTACATGATTGTAAGGTGCTAGCGCTTCTGAAAGACTATGTTTCGGTCATCCGTTTCTCAAACACCATGTAGTGCGAGAATCCCAACGGAGGCGATCGAGTCTTCTGGGGAAAGTGTGCAAACCTCTGCAGAGTGTATAAACTAATCATGGTTAGCCGTGTCCCCGGTTATGGACATCTTGAGTATCTAGTACTTGGATTATCATGTGAATCTCATCATGTTACTCTAATTAATTTTGTTGGGTTTTAATGATGATGCTTAATTGGGATTGAGAGGGTGTCTACACTCTCAATGTTTAACAACCACCATGATAGTTAAATAAAATGTATTCCTTTGTAGTAGGGAAAAATTGGCTTTACGCAAAACTGTAACCATAGAGCTTTCCACCAGCCAAATATGCATGTAGTATAGCTTATTCCTTCATTGCTCTCTATGTGTTACATTGCCAGCATATTCCATGTGCTGACCCGTTTCGGGCTGCAACGTTCATGTTGCAGACTTTTCAGACGACGAGTAAGGTGCCTTTAGGTCGTGGTTCTATACTCAGTGATGCCGTTGGAGTTGATGGACTCACTTATCTTCCAAGCCTTCCGCTGTTATCGTTATTAGATGGCCTTAAGCCATATTTATTGTAATAAGTTCTCTTTTGGAGACACTCGATGTAATAAGTGTGTGATTGCTACTCTGTTATAAATCCTTCAAGTACTGTGTGGTGTCAGCATTACTGATCCAGGGATGACACCGGAGCACAGAGATTGGACCGTTTGAGGTCTGGTCGCTACAAGATGGTATCAGAGCACACGCTGACTGTAGGACACGACCACTAAGCTAAAGCCCTAGATCACTACTCACTCTTCTCATTCTGACTCCTCATCTTTTCTACTCTTTTAGGATGGCGGATGCAAGGAACAAGTTCACACAACCGGATGAAGATACACCCTTTGGACGTCACTTGAAAGAAGTCACTAGATATCTGAACATAGGAGTACCAAGCTTCACCGGAACCTACAATGCCACTTTATCGGAAGAACAGCGCTGGATGATTCAAGTTCAAGTTCCAGGAAGGACGTTCATGCCAGTCACTGAGCCCATAGAGTTTTCCTTTGATGCACCAACCTGGAGTCTAGGAAAGAGCATGGCAGCTCACATCGCCATGGGACGTATTGGAGAAGTTTACCGCAATGACCTCGAGGATACTATCTACCAGATTTGTGGGCGCCGAGATGAGCACTGGGAGATGATCAGCACCAGGAAGGATAGATCGATTACAGCTTTTATCCAGGAGTTAAACCAGCACATTTGATGTCAGGAGAACCAGATGTGCGCCGACATAATAGATCTGAAGAAGGCGAGGACAAGAATCAAGGAACTGGAGGAAGAACTCAAGGCTACACATGAAGATTATGAAGAGGAAATCGAAGTACTGGTGGATAAGAATGCAGACCTAACAATGAAGCTAGCAATATTCATGGGAGGCCCTACACTAGTAGAAGAAGACGAAGAACCCAAGGAGATTCGCCCGGAAGACTACATTATCATCGACGACACCGACTCGGATCCAGATGATAGCGATGATGACTATGTTGATGAAGCTGGAGCAGATATCATGGAGTCTGCAACCGAAGAATATTTCTAGTAGACCATCCCAACAGTAGTAGTAGTCCACCATGTACATATAGTAGTCCGAGCACTTTTGCGATAGTTAGATCAATTGTATGCCTTTGTTTGATTGAATGAAGTGAATTGTTTGCTTTTGCCTCATGTGCATATGGGTAGTGTTTTCTCTCTAGACCCCTCTCTATTCTTAAATCTCATCTTTTCTAAACCCTTAGATGCCTCCGAGATGTGACCCCGGATTTACCTTCCCACCGGAGCTCACTCAGTTGATCCAGCAAAAGAACACATTGATGTAGTTGCTAGTCTAGAATCAGAATCAGGGGAACAACAACAACAACCCACCACCACCACCACCTGTTGATCACTTAGCCCGTTTTCTTAGGCTGAATCCGCCGGTGTTTTCCAGTAGCACCGAGCCTATAGTAACAGATCATTGGCTCCGCAAGACAGCAAGGGAGTTGACCACGGCAGGATGCACAGATGCGGAAAAGGTGAAGTTTGCCGCACATCAGCTTGAAGGACCCACAGCATCATGGTGGGAGAATTTCACCGCCACTTTCCCTATCGACACTATCACATGGGACCAGTTCCAGCAGGCTTTTCGTACTACCCATGTTTCAGCAGGAGCTATGGCCATGAAGAAGCGTGAGTTTCGCAACTTACGCCAAGGAGGACGGACAGTTGGCCAGTATGTGGAGGACTTTAGTAAGCTAGCACGTTATGCTCCAGATGACGTTGCTACGGATGCAGCTAAGCAGGAGAAGTTTCTGGAAGGACTGAATGATGAGTTGAGCATGCAGTTGATGGTAGCAACCTTCAACAACTACCAGGAGTTGGTAGATCGTGCTCTCATGATTGAAGGGAAGCAGCAGCAGATTGAGAATCGCAAGAGGAAGTATGGACAAGGGAAAGTACAATTCAGGAGCTCAGCAGAAGCCACGTTTTACCCCTAGACCGGGAGGACATTTTCAGCATACCCATGGAGGAGGTAGCTCGCACAATCATAATGGCACCAAGAATGGTAATGGGAATGGAGGAAGCAACGGCCAGAACCGTACCAACCCATCAACCCCAGCCAAGAGAGACCTGAGCCAAGTCACTTGCTTTAAGTGCCAGAAGACCGGACATTATGCCAATGAATGTCCTGAATCACAGAATGAAAATGACAATGGAAGCTCTGGGAAGAGGCCGAACCCTTTCAATAGGGGACAGGTGAACCACATTAACGTGGAGGAGGTTGAAGAGCACCCTGATGCAGTAATCGGTAAGTTTTTGGTTAAGTCATTTACTGCACTCGTTCTTTTCGATACTGGTGCATCGCATTCATACATATCAAGGGGATTTGTGGATAAGTATAACCTGCCCACCAAAGTTCTTAGAACACCTATGTTAGTAAGCTCACCAGGAGCGGAGTATATGGCTAGTAAGGGATGTTTTCAAGTGCTATTGAGTATAGGTAGGCATGTGTTTACCTCGGATTTGATCATTTTGGAATCACAAGGTTTGGATGTAATTCTGGGTATGGATTGGCTGTCGATGTATGGAGGAAACATCGATTGCTCCAGTAAGTCAATTTTGCTTACCACCCCAGAAGGGAGAAGGATCAAGTATGTATCCCGGCATGTTCCTAAAGGGACTTAAGTAAATTTGTTAACAGGAGTTGTGCAGGAGGAAGTACCAGTAGTGAAGGATTTCCCTGATGTATTTCCAGAAGAGTTGCCAGGCATGCCACCGGATAGAGATATTGAGTTTTTGATTGAGCTTTTGCCAGGCACAGGGCCAATATCTAAGAGACCATATAGGATGCCCGCAAAGGATTTGGAAGAGATTAAGAAGCAGATTAAGGAGTTACTGGATAAAGGATATATCGCCCAAGTTCTTCGCCTTGGGGATCGCCAGTACTTCTAGTGGAGAAGAAGGATGGATCGTTAAGGATGGTTGTTGATTATCGAGGATTGAATGAAGTAACCATCAAGAACAAGTACCCACTACCGATGATCAATGATCTGTTTGATCGATTGCAAGGAGCTAAGGTATTTTCCAAGATCGATCTGCGATCAGGATACCATCAGTTGAAGATTCGAGAACAGGATATACCTAAGACGGCTTTTACCACCATGTATGGGTTGTACGAGTATACCGTTATGTCATTTGGTCTGACTAACGCACCTGCATATTTTATGAACATGATGAACAAAGTATTTATGGAGTTTTTGGATAAGTTCGTCGTAGTGTTCATTGATGATATCCTGGTTTACTCGAAGAATGAAGAGGAGCATAAGGAGCATTTGCGTTTGGTACTTGGTAAACTCAGAGAACATCGGTTATATGCCAAGTTTAGCAAATGTGAGTTTTGGTTGAAGGAAGTTGGATTTCTCGGACACGTTATATCCGGACAAGGTATATCCCACCAAGGTTGACACTGTGACAAATTGGGAAGCACCAACAACAGTTGGAGAGATCCGGAGTTTTCTTGGACTTGCAGGATACTACTGGAGATTCATTGAAAATTTCTCGAAGATTGCGAAGCCTATGACGGAGTTGTTGAAGAAGGATACCAAGTTCATATGGACCGAGGAATGTGAGGCCAGTTTCCAGGAGTTGAAGAAACATTTGGTTACATCACCAGTGTTGATTTTGCCAGATCAGACAAGGATTATGAGGTGTATTGCGACGCTTCACGTCGAGGACTTGGAGCAGTGCTTATGCAGGAAGGAAGAGTTGTTTCATATGCCTCACGACAACTTAAGCCGCATGAGTTGAATTATGCTACGCATGATTTGGATTTAGTAGCCATAGTGCATGCATTGAAGACTTGGAGAAATTTTCTCATTGGAAACCATTGTGAGGTGTACACGGATCACAAGAGTTTGAAGTATATTTTCACGCAGAAGGAGTTGAATCTCAGGCGAAGGAGATGGTTGGAGCTCATCAAGGATTCTGATATGAGATTGCATTATCACCCCGGAAAGGCTAACGTAGTAGCCGATGCGCTGAGCCGTAAAAGTCACGTAAACACTCTAATGATGGGAGATTTACCAAGGGAGTTAGCCGAAAATCTTCGTCAGCTATGTTTGGAGATAGTCCCGAGAGGCTATGTAGCAGCATTGGAGATTCAGTCTACTTTGAAGGATAAGATCAGAGAAGCTCAAAGGACTGACAAGGAGATCGCTTCTATTAAGGAGAAAATGAGCAAAGGAAAAGCTAAAGGATTTCATGAGGATGAGCACGATACCTTATGGTTTGAAGATCGAGTTTATGTACCCAACGACCCGGAGATCAAGAAGTTGATTCTGCAAGAGGCCCATGATTCACCATATTTGATTCACCCAGGAGATACCAAGATGTATTTGGATTTCAAGAATACTTTCTGGTGGACCGGAATGAAGAAGGATATTGCGGAGTATGTAGCAGTTTGTGATGTATGTCAGAGAGTAAAGGCAGAGCATCAGAAGCCAGCGGGATTGCTACAGCCATTGCCAATACCCGAATGGAAGTGGGATAAGTTAGGCATGGATTTTATCACAGGATTGCCTAGAAGTGTTCAGGCTATGACTCGATTTGGGTTGTAGTCGATCGTTTGACAAAGGTAGCTCATTTCATCCCACTGAAGACTACCTACACCAGTGCTAAGTTGGCAAAGATATACATGACAAGGATCGTATGTCTGCATGGAGTTCCAAGGAGCATTGTATCAGATAGAGGAACCCAGTTTACCTCAAAGTTCTGGAATCAGTTGCATGAAACTTTGGGTACCAGGCTAGAGTTCAGTACAACCTTCCATCCGCAGACAGATGGACAGACCGAGAGAGTCAATCAGATTTTGGAGGATATGCTGAGAGCTTGTGCGCCAGATTATGGATCTAATTGGGACGAGAATTTTCCATACGCAGAGTTCTCTTACACCAACAGTTATCAATCCAGTTTGAAGATGGCCCCTTTCGAAGCCTTGTATGGAAGGAGGTGCAGGACCCCATTATCGTGGGATGAAGTTGGAGACCGTCAGTTGTTTGGACCGGATCTGATTAAGGAGTCTGAACAGAAAGTAAAATTGATTCGCGATAGGCTCAAGGTAGCCCAGTCCAGGAAGAAGAGCTACGCAGATTCTGAACGCAAGGAGACAGTTTACGAAGTCGAAGACCGAGTTTATCTTCGAGTATCTCCACTTCGATGAGTTAAGCGCTTTGGAGTTAAGGGAAAGTTAGCGCCACGTTTTGTAGGACCATACAAGGTTTTGGAGCGTATGGGAGAAGTATCCTATAAGTTGGAATTGCCCGAAGGATTGTCAGGAGTTCACGACGTGTTCCACGTTTCACAATTGAAGAAGTGCCACGCGGAGGTGACTGATATACCGCTGAGAGATACAGTGCCGCTGGAAGCGATTCAGTTGGACAGTGATTTGACCTATGAGGAGAAACCAATTAAGATTCTTGAGTATGCCAGCCGAGTCACCCGCAGCAAGGTTATCAAGTTTTGCAAAGTTCAGTGGAGCCACCACACGGAGGATGAAGCCACCTGGGACGAGAGGACGAATTGCTGAAGGACCACCCTCACCTATTTTCTAGCCAACCCGAATCTCGAGGGCGAGATTCATCTTAAGGGGGGTAGGTTTGTAACATCCCAAATTTTCAATTTGGAATGTTATACAATAGATCATCATTGCATATCATATTTTATTGCATTTTGGTTGATTTTTGAAATTTCACGCAACTCAAGGACACTCGGAGAGAGTTGGGGATTTCGTTATTTTCATATTTGAGTTTCTCAAATTTTGAAAATAGGATCATTTGATTTTATTTATTTTATCTTCAGTTATTTCTATTATAAAAATATGAGAGAGGGAATAAAATGACTTTCCCAAAATAAAGAAATATTGAGGATTTAATAATAAAATCAAATAAGATTTTATTTTGGTTTATTTGCTATTTTATTTGAATTTAGGAAAAATGTGCATTTTCCAAAATTGCATTTAGGCCCCAAATAAATGTTCATCCTGTGCGGCTTGATTTTAGAAGCCGGGGAAAATTTATTTCGGGAATTTTGGAGTCCGTTTAGTGTTCGTTTTGTTTTTTTCTGAGCGTAATCATTTAAAAAAACGCGAACCGACCTACGGGCCGTATCCGGCCAGGACTCCCTGGCCGAGGCTTTATATAGCGCGCCCCGGAGGGCCCGAGCAGCCCAAGCCGCCGCCCCAACCCTAACCCTAGGCCGCACCGCCCGGTGCAGCTGCCACCGCCGCCGCCGGAGCTCGCTGCCGATGAGGTCGAACCGCCGCCGCCCGCCGTTTTTTAGAAAACCGTTGGTTTTCACCGGTTTTTTCGGTTTTTTAGATTTGTTTTTTAGATAGATCGGTTTTTTCTTTGGTTTAGTTATTTAGCGAGCGTTCGCTCGTTCGTTCGTTTTAACGAACGTGTTGATCGTTTAGATCCAGATAATGAACGTTCGTTCGTTAATCTGTTCATCGTTTTTCTTTTTCTCGGATTAAATCTGCGATTTTTCTGATCGCGATTCCCGATCCGATTTTTGTTTTAGTATAACTTTTCGCTCGTTTATCGGAATCAGGCGATTCAAGCGCCTGGAGTTTCGTCTCGAAACCCTCTTTCTGTTTAACCAACTTAAACAAGTTTTTGCCTCTTTAAAATTTGACCTGGATCCAGATTAGTAAACGAAGCTTGTTTCTTTTGTCGTTTGTCTTTCGTTGCTTCGTTCGATTTGATTCTTTTTGCCAACCAGAGTTCTTAAGTTGAACATTCTTGTTAGATCTCTTATTTGATTTTCACCTGTGCATTAGTTGAGTACTTATTGTATGCTTGTTTGTTTGCGATAGAGTACCCGGAGTGTGCCGCTTGCTACTTCGAATCGCTAGGTTTTGCGGATCATCAACAAGGCAAGTAACACTTTGATCATATTCCTATTACCCAGTTTTTATTGCATTAGATCAATCCTCACACATTACATGATTATGATCTAATTAAATTGTGCGCTTGGGAAGTATATGAGCTAGTACCTATTACCTGTTATTATCAAACCTTTGGGAGTTACTTCTACGTTTGCTTATTATGCCATGCTATGCTAGTAGACGTGGATTGGGTGAGTGTATCCATGACAGATGTGAGATTGTTAAATTAATGGTTTATCTAAGGTGGCAACTTAAATACACATCTGGGTGGATTGAGGCACCTGGGTATTCCAGCGATTGCCTATTTTTCTTTTGGACCGCCACCCAGGCTCAAAGGGATCATGAGATTATTCATACTAGAAACTTCCGTGTGCAGCCACAAGCTACTATGGGCTTCAGCATAGTTGACTAAGTTGTGCGAACTCTTACAGTGGTAGACTAGCAGATGTAGGGGAAAGTAGGTGTAACGGTCTACCCGATCGTAAGGTGCTAGCGCTTCTGAAAGACTATGTCTCAGTCATCCGTTTCTCAAACACCATGTAGTGCGAGAATCCCAATGGAGGCGATCGAGTCTTCTGGGGAAAAGTGCGCAAACCTCTACAGAGTGTATAAACTAATCAGGGTTAGCCGTGTCCCCGGTTATGGACATCTTGAGTATCTAGTACTCGGATTATCGTGTGAATCTCGTCATGTTACTCTAATTAATTTTGTTGGGTTTTAATGATGATGCTTAATTGGGATTGAGAGGGTGTCTACACTCTCAATGTTTAACAACCACCATGTTAGTTAAATAAAATGTATTCCTTTGCAGTAGGGAAAAATTGGCTTTATGCAAAACTGTAACCATAGAGATTTCCACCAGCCAAATATGCATGTCGTAGACTTATTCCTTCATTGCTCTCTATGTGTTACATTGCCAGCATATTCCATGTGCTGGCCCGTTTCGGGCTGCAACGTTCATGTTGCAGACTTTTTAGACGAGGAGTAAGCTGCCTTTAGGTCGTGGTTCGATACTCAGTCATGCCGTTGGAGTTGATGGACTCACTTATATTCCAAGCCTTCCGCTGTTATCGTATTTAGATGACCTTAAGCCATATTTATTGTAATAAGCTCTCTTTTGAGACACTCGATGTAATAAGTGTGTGATTGCTACTTTGTTATAAATCCTTCAAGTACTGTGTGGTGTCAGCATTACTGATCCGGGGATGATACCGGAGCACAGAGATTGGACCGTCTGAGGTCTGGTCGCTACATTCTAAGGGTATTAGTCCCACTCTATGTCAGCACAAAATTAATATGGAACCTGATGCTAAACCCGTTGTTGATCATCAACGTCGGTTAAATCCGAAGATGAAAGAACTGGTAAGAACGGAAGTATTAAAACTTCTGGAAGCTGGTATAGTCTATCCCATAGCTGATAGTAGATGGTTAAGTCATGTTCATTGTTTCCCTAAGAAAGGAGGTATAACTGTTGTTCCTAATGAAAAGAATGAACTTATTCCACAAAGAATTGTTACAGGCTATATAATGGTAATAGATTTTAGAAAATTAAACAAAGCAACTAGAAAAGATCATTACCCTTTACCTTTTATTGATCAAATGCTTGAAAGATTATCTAAGCACACACACTTTTGCTTCCTTGATGGATATTCTAGCTTTTCACAAATACCTTTTTCTCAACCTAATCAAGAAAAGACCACTTTTACTTGTCCCTTTGTAACCTATGCTTATAGACGTATGCCTTTTGGTTTATGTAATGCACCTGCTACATTTCAAAGATGAACGACTGCTATATTATCTTACTTTTGTGAAAAGATTGTTGTGGTTTTCATGGATGACTTTTCTGTTTATGGGAAGTCTTTTGATGATTGTTGAAGAAACCTTGATCGAGTTTTGCAGAGATGTGAACAAACAAATGTTGTCTTAATTGGGAGAAGTGCCACTTTATGGTTAATGAAGGCATTGTCTTGGGTCATAAAATTTTTGAAAGAGGTGTTGAAGAGGATCAAGCTAAGTTTGATGCAATTGAGATAATGCCATGTCCTAACGATATAAAATGTATTCATAGTTTATTAGGTCATGCTGGTTTCTATAGGAGATTTATCAAAGACTTTTTAAAAAAAATCTAGGTCTCTCACTAATCTCTTGCAGAAGGATATTAATTTTTGTTTATGATGATTGTTTAGAAGCCTTTGAAACACTTAAGAAAGCTTTAATTTCTGCACCTATTGTCCAACCACCTGACTGGAACTTGCCTTTTTGAAATTATGTGTGATGCTAGTTATTATGCTGTTGGTGATGTTCTAGGACAAAGAGTTGATAAGAAATTGAGTGTTATTCATTATGCTAGTAAAAATCTAGACAGTGCTCAACAAAAGTGTGCTACTACTGAAAAAGAATGCTAGCAGTGGTGTTTGCTTGTGATAAATTTAGACCTTATATTGTTGATTCCAAAGTAATTGTTCACACCGATCATGCTGCTATTAAATATCTTATGGAAAAGAAAGATGCTAAACCTAGACTTATTCGATAGGTTCTCTTGTTACAAGAATTTGATTTACATATCATTGATAGAAAAGGAGCTGAGAATCCCGTAGCTAATAATTTATCTAGGCTTGAAAATGTGCATGATGACCCACTACCTATTTGGGCCCAAGGGAATGCATTGTGGAGTAGCAATGAGATGTTGGGTTGCGAGAGTGATAGAAACTTAAACCCCAGTTTATGCGCTATTCCGTAAGGGACCGATTGGATCCAAAAGTGTAATGCGATGCTTAGAATTTATTCTTAATACTTTTCTCTTAGTTGTGGATGCTTGTGGGAGGGTTAATCATAAGTAGGAAGTTTGTTCAAGTAAGAAAAACACCTAAGCACCAGTCCACCCACATATCAAATTATCAAAGTAGCGAACACAAATTAAACCAACATGATGAAAGTGACTAGATGAAATTCCCATGTACCCTCAAGAACTCTTTGCTTATCATAAGAGACCATTTTGGCCTGTCCTTTGGCTCAAAAGGATTGGGCTACCTTGCTGCACTTTTGTTACTATTATCGTTACTTGCTCGTTACAGATTATCTTGCTATCAAACTACTCTGCTACTTACGATTTCAGCACTTGCAGACATTAACTTGCTGAAAACCACTTGTCATTTCCTTCTGCTCCTCGTTGGGTTCAACACTCTTACTTATCGAAAAGAGCTACAATATATCCCCTATACTTGTGGGTCATCAAGTATGTTGGGAGGCGAAACCATAAGCCCCTATCTTTCTATGTGTCCGGTTGAAACATTTTGCTCATGTGTACGCGGTGAGTGTTAGCAATCATAGAAGACTATATGATGGTTGAGTATGTGGACTTTCCTGAAGGCTCCAACATGTGACCCTTCCTCAAAAGATGAGGAATTGTAGTTGCAAAGTTGACTGAGTGCATAGTTTGTTGGTTTCTAATAGAGTTTTTGCTTTATACATCGATTGTGTGATGAACTATTACTTATTCATGAGAAGCATATGATAAAATTTCAATGCTAAAAGTCCTATGTTTAATTTCGTTGCTATTATAATAATCAACATGACGCTTCTATGTCTGTATTTTGTTTTTATCGACACCTATCTCTCAAAGCATGTGGACATGTTTTTCGATTTCGGTTTTTGCTTGAGGACAAGCGAGGCGGCACTTGGGCAGGAGTACTTTTGCCCTCCGGCGGAGCGATTCCGTCGGGGAAATCATCGTCATCATCATCACCAACAACTCTCCCATCTTGGAGAGGGCAATCTCCATCAACATTTTCAACAGCACCATCTCCTCTCAAACCCTAGTTCATCTCTTGTGTTCAATATTGTTACCGGAACTATAGATTGGTGCTTGTGGGTGACTAGTAGTGTTGATTACATCTTGTAGTTGATTACTATATGGTTTATTTGGTGGAATATTATATGTTCAGATCCAATATGCTATTTAATACTCCTCCAATCATGAGCATGTTTATCATTTGTGAGTATTTACCTTTGTTTTTGAGGTCACGGGAGAAATCATGTTGCAAGTAATCATGTGAATTCGATATGTAATCGATATTTTGATAGTATGTATGTTGTGATTCCCTTAGTGGTGTCATGTGAATGTCGACTACATGACACTTCACCATATTTGGGCCTAAGGGAATGCATTGTGGAATAGCAATTAGATGATGGGTTGCGAGAGTGACAGAAACTTAAACCCCAGTTTATGCGCTATTCCATAAGGGACTGATTGGATCCAAAAGTTTAATGCTATGGTTAGAATTTATTCTTAATACTTTTCTCATAGTTGCGGATGCTTGCGGGAGGGTTAATCATAAGTACATCACCTAAGCACCGGTCCGCCCACATATCAAATTATCAAAGTAGCGAACACGAATTAACCCAACATGATGAAAGTGACTAAATGAAATTCCCGTGTACCCTCAAGAACGCTTTGCTTATCATAAGAGACCGTTTTGGCCTGTCCTTTGCCTATAATTAGTCCCCTATACTTGTCGGCCATCAGTGCAGCATCCTCTTCCTCATCAGGCTTTTCCATCATGGAAGGCTTTCCAATCACTCTAGCGATGGTCTTCTTGACCCTTTCCTTTCTCTTCTTGCCTCCAGCAGCCTCTTCTTTTGTGGACTTCAGATATTCAAGAGTTGAGGCCCTGGCTTTTGACATTGGCACCCTCTTGGCGGGGGCCTTCTTGTGCATCCCTGGCTTAATGCCAGTACCAACAACAACAACAACTTGTTCGTTCTTGATCACTTTCTTCTTGGAAGTGACCTCCTCTTCAACCACAAAATCTTCATCTTCTGAATCTGAATCCTTCCTCCTTGTCCTTATCACAGCCTTAGGCAGGTTGCCTGGGGTGCTTTTGCTTCCATCATCAGAAGTGTTGTTTGAGGTACTAGTGCCCTAACTGAGATTCTGGTGCTCCTCTGACCTGTTCTAGCTGTCACTCTAATCTGACATGGCTGAAACTGTCCCTGTGAACAGATGGGTATAGGTAGAGTAGATGAGCATCACAAAGTACAACAATTTTGGCAAAAGGAATTAGTCAAAAACTTAGTTTTAGTTTTCTACAGAAGGCATTTTGGAGCTACTGATATTACAAACTCAGTGACACTGAAGCAACTTTAGAGTCTAAACATGTGAAATCGGTCAGACCGAGACATGGTTCGGTGACTCCGAGATGCTATGGTTTCACAAAGAAATGAACTCAATCACACTAATTTGTATGTTTCGGTCAGACCAAAAAACACTTGTGTTATGGCCTGAGCCAAATCAGTGAGACTGAAATCCTAATATCGGTTGGTCCGAGATGAGTTCGGCAGAAACCTAAACCTAAATTTTTGCATCAAATCTAATCTAACGGAGTTTGAAGTGGATAGAGTAGTCTCAATTGTGGCAAGAATATAGGCATTGATCTTTGTGCTCTGAATCGGAGTGGGGAAGGCATAAAGAGATGAGTTCATACCCTAACTTGGTAATGAACTTGCTACGGTGACAATGGCGGTGAAGATTCCCGTTGACGGCGGCAAAAACCAGCGGCGGGAGGACGTGGGTGATGAGGAGACGACCCGGAGACCTCGATTCAGCAGAGCTGGACAGGCGCGGGCGAAGCATTTGGAGGAATTTCCAAATTTTCAGCCTGTGGGTATATATATCCAGACTCTATCGGTGTGACCAAGTGGAACGACTCGGTGGCACCGAGATGCAGAATCGCAAGCGGTTGCTGCAACTCTATGTGACCGAAAGGTTCAAATCGGTTGCACCGAGATTAAAAACTAGATCAACTTAATGAACTCGGTGTGACCGAATGGGATGGATTGGTCAAACCGAAGTGCACTAAGAAGTATTGGAAGTTAAGCCCTTGACGGATCGGTGGCTCCGAGTGCTCCTCACCCGAAGTGTCCGAATTCGACTTGATCAAACTTTGTGATGCAGCATGAATAGAGTTTGAGACGAGAAAAGCATAGATAGCTAGAGGGAGTACTTAGGCATTCTTGTCCATCCATTTGGCAAAAAGAAAAGACAAACAAACAAAGCAACAAATGGATGTCCTTGAATGAGAAAAATATGCAGCCAACATGCTCACACAATAAGATAGCAAATGAAATGTGTGGCAAACCATGCACAAATACTCTAGCATATATCAAGCAATTGGCGATGACTAGGTCATCTATATATGAGTATATTGATTGTGGAGTCAAATGAGAACATTTGATCATAGGTCATACTCATCGTTTAAGCACAAGTGGGGTTACCACTTTTACATAAAGCATTGTTGTGTTCAAACCATTTGAGTTGCTTTAGCTCAATTCTTAGAGCAAAGCTCCCCCTAGATGTGATATCCCCCCTAAGAGGGATGACCTAACCTTGGGTTTTGTCAATGATGACTTCATGTAGGTGTTTAAGATTAGATGCTCAATGTTGATGTAGATCATTTGGAGCAATCCATTGGAGTGAGCAGCACTTTCAATACCTACATGGGTTAGTCCCACAAGGAACACACAACGATATCCATAGACATAGAGGGAAATTCAGACATGATGTTGTCCATGAAAGCATTAGGTTACCTTGTCCCTTGTCTTACCAAAAAGAGGGTTTGTGACTCCTTGAACTAGTGCAAAATGTGGTAGTTGATTGCACTTGTCCTTGCCAAATGAATATGAGTGAAGTTTATTGGCAGAGTCACCCTCAAGAACTCTCTACTTCTTCTTCTTCGGTATCCACATCATCTTGATGGGAATCCTTGGAAATGTAGTCATATTTGATGAAGTAGAACTTGATGTAGTCTTGGGAACCCACTTGACCAAGGCCTTAGTATCTTTTTCAAATGCATCAATCTCCTCTTGAAGCTTGTCCTTTCCTTTTAGCTTGTGGTCTTGTGGTGGAAGATCATCTTGAGCGTGTGTTCCCTTGAAAGAAGTGGTGTCATACTTCTCTTGTTGAGGAACAAACTTCATCTTGGGGTATTGATATTCTTCCCATTCAACTCCATTGGCATTCAACTTGCATTCAAAACCAACACCTTGATTCTTCTGGTGCCTTCCTTGCTTGCGTACAATTTCCTCAAATTGTTTACTTCCGGCAAGGCTCTTGTAAACACATTTCTCTATAATTCCCTTCAATAAGCTATTTTCTTGCTCAAGTGTAACTTGGCTAAGAGAATCATTAGCGGAATCAAGAGAACTACTAGAAGAAACAATATTGGATTTAACATGATTATTGTTACTATTACAAGAAGAATCTTTCTTGCTCTTGTTGCTAGATTTTACTTGTGGCATTTAAGTAGACAAGAGTGAACGCTTGGCAATGTAACAAGAACTTCTCTTATGAAGATCATCATTGATTGCTTTTAATAACCCATGCTCTTGCTCTAGATTGAGCTTTTCAAAGCGTAGATTATCATGAGTCTTTAAAAGCTCTTGATGATCCCCTAAGGTAGTTTCATGAACTAACTTAAGAGTGTTTAGTTCTTTAGTTAGATGCTCAATCTCCTTCTTATCATCGTCATTTGTTTTATCTTGATTAGCATGATTAACAACAATTTCATCATAGTTTTCATCACTAGAGTTGTCAACAAGTAAATCATCATCACCTAGCAAATCATCTTCATCAATATTGAAATCAACATACTCGGGGTGTGATACCTTGGGGCCTTTAGCCATGAAGCATCTTCCAATCCCTTCATTTGGTGAATCAAATATGTCATAGGAGTTGGATGACACAAGTGGAAGACTGGCAACACCTTCATCTTGAGTATATTTGGAGTCAGAGTGATAGCTTCTCTCGGAGTAGTTGTTGGACTCGGAACAGGATACCCATTCACCAACACGAGCTTGATGTCTTCATCTTGTGTATCTCTTTGATGACTTGTCCTTCCCTTCTGAATCCTTTCTTCTGCGAGAGGGTCTTCGTTCATAACGATCATCTCTACTCCTCCTCTCTCTTGGTGGTGATTCCTCTCTTTTGCTTCTCCTTTTATGTGAGTCTTCTCTTCTTTTGTAGGGATCTATACACTCACTAGAGTAGCGTCCGGGTCTTCCACAATTTTCGCAATTGTGATCACGACTAGAAGATCTTTTGTCATTGTAGGACCTTGACTTGGAACTTCTTTCCTTGCTTCTACTCTTTTAGGACTTGTTGAAGTTCTTCACCATTAGGCTCAATTCCTCATTGAAGACTTGTTTCTCACTTGATGTTGTAGGAGCATCACATGAAGCTTTGTAAGCACCACTAGAATTGTTGTGAAGCTCTTCTTTATCCTTGAGTGAAATCTCATGAGCAACAATTCTACCAATGACTTTCGTTAGCTTGAGATCTTTTTAATCGGGCATCATTTGGATCAAAGTGCACACGGTATCATATTTTCCATCCAAGGCTCTTAGGATTTTCTTGATGATGAATCTGCCGGCCATCACTTCACTTCCAAAACCGGCAATCTCATTTGTGATGAGAGCAAGCCTAGAGTACATTTCGGTGACACTTTCACCATCCTCCATTTTGAACTTGTCAAGTTGACTTTAAAGCACATCCAATTTGGATTCCTTGATGGACTCGGTACCTTCGTGCATATCAATCAAAGTATCCCAAATCTCCTTTGCATTCTCAAGATGGTTGATTCTGTAGAATTCTTCAGGGCACATCCCGTTGAAGAGGATATCGCAAGCTTGAGCATTGTATTGCAATATCTTCAATTCTTCCATGGTTGCTTCATGATTTGTTTTTTTCCATCAAACAATTCACCTTGCAATCCAATACACACAATAGCCCAAATGGCGGGGTTATGTCCAAGAATATGCATTTTCATCTTATGCTTCCAACTAGAAAAATTAGTACCATCAAAGTAAGGACCTCTACGGTGGCAATTTCCCTCGCTAGATGCCATACTATCCTAGGTTGTGAAACCATGGCTATGATCACCAAAGCTATGGAAATCAAGGAAAATGGAGACCAATGCTCTGATACCATTTGTAGGATCGAAAGTAGGTCTAAAGGGGGGTGATTAGACTACTTGACCAAATAAAAATCTAGCATTTTCCCAATTTTAAGTCTTGGCAGATTTTAACAACTTAGCACAAGTCAAGCAATCAACCTACACATGCAATACTAAGAGTATAGCAGCGGAATGTAAAACATTGCATATGAAGGTAAGGGGAGGGGTTTGGAAAGGCAAATGCAATGTAGACACGGAGATTTATGGTGTGGTTCCGATAGGTGGTGCTATCGTACATCCACGTTGGTGGAGACTTCAACCCACGAAGGGTAACGGTTACGCGAGTCCACAGAGGGCTCCACCCATGAAGGGTCCACGAAGAAGCAACCTTGTCTGTCCCACCATGGCCATCGCCCATGAAGGACATGCCTCACTTGGGTAGATCTTCATGAAGTAGGCGATCTCCTTGCCCTTACAAACTCCTTGGTTCATCTCCACAATCTTGACGGAGCCTCCCAAGTGACACCTAACCAATCTAGGAGACACCACTCTCCAAAAGGTAATAGATGGTGTGTTGATGATGAACTCCTTGCTCTTGTGCTTCAAATTATAGTCTCCCCAACACCAACTCTCTCTCACAGATTTGGCTATGGTGGAAGATGATTTGAGTGGAAAGCAACTTGGGGAAGGCTAGAGATCAAGATTCTTGTGCTTGGATTGGAATGTCTTGGTCTCAACACATGAGTAGGTGGTTCTCTCTCATGAAATGAGTAGTGGAAGTGTAGGCATGTTCTGATGGCTCTCTCTTGAATAGAGAAGGGGGTGGAGGGGTATATATAGCCTCCACACAAAATCTAACCGTTACACACAATTGAGCCAACTCGGTCAGACCGAATAAGTGAACTCGGTAAGACCGATTCAGTTCAAAATGTGAACATTACGATTCTCGGTGGGACCGGCATGATCTACTCGGTGGGACCGATGAGCTAGGTTTAGAGCAAAACCTCATCTCGATTTGACCGATTATGTGAACTTGGTGAGACCGATTTCAGTAATAAGCAAACGGAGAGTTGGTCAGGCAAACTTGGTGGGACCGATCGCTCCTTTAGGTGATATTGAAATGTTGCGAAGGGGAAACAGAGAGTTTGCATTGCGAGCTCGGTGGGACCGATCGCTCATCTCGGTTTGACCTTACGAAGGGAAATAGAGAGTTCGCAATACCATCTCAGTGAGACCAAGATCCCTATCAGTGAGATCGAACTGATTAGGGTTTCTAGCTATGGCTATGTCAAGTGAACTCGGTGGCGCCGGATAGACCATATTGGTGGGGCCGAGTTTGACTTTAAGTTTAGGACATATTTGGATTTGAGAAAGTGGTTGAGGGTTTTGGAGCATGTCACTAAGCATTTTAACCAAGTAGACCATTAAGCAACACCTCATCCCCTTCTAATAGTATTGGCTTTTCCTATAGACTCAATGTGATCTTGGATCACTAAAATAGAAATGAAGAGTCTTGAGCTTTTGCAAATATTTGTCCTTAGCATTTTGAGGGGTCGACATCTCTAGTCCATGCCATGACAATCATTGAACTTTCTGAAATAATCATCTTGAATGGATATTAGTTCAATGAGCTATATGTTGTATGAATTACCAAAACCACTCGGGGATTAGTTGCACTTCCAGCGCAGCTCTTCAGCTTTCTCCTTTAGTTGTTGATCAACTGTGTCCATGGATTTGCGCTCCGCCTGAGCTTGCTTCCGCCTCTTGCCATACCTATCCTGGATGCCCTTGAACCCGATGGCCATGGCCTACAAGAAGGTGAAGTATTCTTGTTCATAGGCGATGTCATCAGCGTGTGTAGACTTATGGGCCAAGGAGAGCAGGATTTGCGCAATTTCTTCAACAAAAATTTAGCCCCACAGCTCGAGATGAGCTGGGGGCTCCAAGTCCATGTTGAGGGACACCCAATCTTGTATTGCTTGATGGGTTCTGCGAGGTGGCAGCTGCTGGTGTTTGCTTGGTGAGGGCTGGAGTGACGTCCGCAACAGGTGCTTCATCCACGTTCATCTTGGTGGGATTAGACCGGCTGCTGTCGGGCTCCTCTAGCTCTGTGGGGGCTTCATGGAGGTTCCTGACAATACGCTCATCATCTTCTATCGGGCAATCTTGGTAGCCTCCTCAACAACAGCCTTCACAATATTGGACACTTCTCAAAGACCTCACACTGGTGCGCGTCAGTCCTAAACAAATAGTTTTTAACCCCTTTCCGCGACGGCATTCGGAACCGTCACCAAGTGAGTGTGGGCGACAGGGCGTCCTTCCCACACGACCCAAAAACCGTTGGGGATATGCCCTCCTGGCACACATGCTCGGCAAAATGAGGTTGTGTGCGTCCGGCGAGCACTCAAATACACAAATATGTACAGTAGTGCTAAAAATACAATTGTACAGGCAAAATCATTTCCGGTCGTAAGTACATCCCACACAGCCAGTCACCAATAAATGTTTTTGTTCTTATATACATCCCACACAGTCACTACAAGGAAAACGTTTGCGCAAGGTGGCGTAACGCAAACAGTTTTGAAGAGAATGTCGTGTGTGATTGTTCATTGATCCAACATGGTTTATTCCTAGAAACTGTGTGCGTTGCGTGAGGTCATAGCCCACGGTGGTTTCTCATTAACCGTTCGCAATAGAAAAACCCAATTAGCAGGCTAATTTCCCTATTATTAATAACCCATTTACTAATCTAATTGTCATTCATATTAAGCACATAATATATTCCATTTCCATATTAAGGAAGTAGGATTTGATAATTGAAATACATCAGAGTACAACATGATATAGCTTCAGCACTCAGCTACTGCATTACACAACTGCACCAGCAACAAGTTTCACATGCAACATCTCGAACCTTTCGAAATTATCATGATAGACGGTACATACAGATATGCATCTCATCTGGAAAACTGCTGAAGCGGAAGGCGAATATTCAGCCTTCATTCATGTTGAAGGTCTTTGCAACTTTAGGCCTGTGCTTGTGGATGATTGACCGTCCATCCTTCGACCTCTTCAGGAACACTTCAGTATTGAACCGTGGGTGTTGTTTGAAAACTTTCCTCGCCTCCTGACCACAGAGGTGGTTTGAGAGGTAATCATCAGTGACGCCTGAAAACAAGGATGTGCATAAATATCTTCTCTAGATTGGAAATTTGGCAAAGGAATACAAAAAGGCAAGGTATAATAGTTAGTACCATCTTGTAAACCTCAGTGCTTCCCATTGTTTCCCTGCAACACATATAAGGTAGTTAGTCATTAGGTTAAGTGAGGGTTCGCATGCTATTAGTAAAATATGTTGATGTTAAATAAGCACATTGTTGATTCATCAAATTAATTCAAGCCACATGGAAAACCCATTTATCCAAACCAAGCATGATTAAGAACTAGGAAATATAACACTTGTATATGTTTCTCATGTATTAAGTGCAGCCAAATTCGATTTATTCCTCACATGGTATACAATAACAAAATGCAGCCACATAAATTGAACATCGCATTGCGGAATTGAACCAAGCAGTTAACTAAACACCACAACAAATGAACCAAACATTAAATGAGAACCACATTGCACAATATAACATACTCCTGATGCACAATGTAACATACTCCTGATAGAAGATCAGACAGTTAACCAAACCAAGCATGCTTAGCAACTTGGAAATATAGCAATTGTATTTGTTTCTCATGTATTTAGTACAGCCAAATTCGATTCATTCCTCACATGGTATACAATAACAGAATGTAGCCACAACAATTGAACATCGCATTGCAGAATTGAACCAAGCAGTTAACTAAACTCCACAATAAGTGAACCAAGCCACAACAAATGAACCAAGCAGTTAACCAAACACCAATGGAACAATATAACATACTCCTAATAGAATACCAGATAGTTAACCAAACCAAGCATGCTTAACAACTTGGAAATATTGCACCCTGAAGAATTGAACATCACATTTGCAGAATTGAACCGGGCAGTTAATTGAACACCACATTGCACGACATATAGAACATATACACTATAGCAGAAGATTGCATGGTAAAAGTAGATAGCACAATTCACTAGAATTTGTTAAGGAAAGGAAGTAGCTAGCAAACTGAACATGGGTCCTTATAGTGAGCTAATAAGACAAGCTACTCCTCATTGTCGGAGATATCGATGACGATTGGCTCCTTGGACATGGAAGAGGGCGAGGCCTCAACATCGTCAGTGCCCTCATTGTAGTGGTGAGTTGCCTGAGCCGCTCCGGGCACCAACCTGCTGGCTCTCGAGATGAGGTAAGCACATGCACGCTGAGAAAACACCTCGTAGACTTCGCCGAAGGCACCAATGGTGGCCTCGAGAAAACGCCATGAACTATCGTTTAAAGCAGCCAATCGCATCACGGTGTCGACGCGCGAGGCGTCAATGGTGGCCTCGACGGTGAGGTGCTCCTCCAAGATCTGTGGGTCGGCATGAATGGCAGCCATCGTGACCTAATCCTCGCGTGTGGCCACAATTTTCTTCTCCGCTGCCAAATGCTCCTTGAGGTCATGGCTATACTACGTGCACCATGGCTTAGGCTGGCGCTTATTTGTTGGATGGGTCGGTGATTTGGGTGGAAGGTGTCGCACTCGCGCCAGCGGTCGGGGCATGTGGGATGTGGAAGGAGGAGGAGGATGGGGGTCGGGTGTGGATTACCTACCTGGATAGGCGAGGCCGAGCAGCGTGAAGGAGGATCGTCGGCGAGGAGGTGGCGGCACTTCAAGCAAGGAGTGAAGGTTTCAACTTGGAAAGGAAGGCGGAAAGAGGGGAAATGTGGCTTTTGCTAAGGGGGAGGGGCGGGGAGGTAGATATTTCTGCGAAAGCCGAAAATTTGGAATCGCTTTAGACAAAAACTGGCGCGCAAAGTGTCATCAGACACGGTCCCTTATTCAGACAAGGTCCAAAGATATTTTCTGTTGCATCTCACACGGTTGGTTATAATAAACTGTGTGGGATCTACTTGATTTTATGTCTTGATTTGAATTACATAATGGGGTCACAGCTCCCATGGACGGTGTTTGAATTGCTAGACCTTTTATCAACAATGATCATAAAAGAATTGGAATTATTCAGGGTTCGTTTGGACATTTTTATGCATTAAGTGATTTTTCAATGCATTTATGTGCATAATTCAAATTTGAACTATATGCACAGGCTCCAGTGCATATAAATTCATTGAAAAATCAAATCTTTGTCCTTGGGTGTATGCTTAGGTCCCATGCAAGAAATGGGAATGAATTTCAAACACCATGGCACCGTTGATTGCCGGCAAAACATTGAGATGCCTGGTTTTAAAATTCTAGTAAATCCAAAACTCGTCTGAAATTCATGAAACTTGGCATGCTATCATGGAGCGGCATCAACATGACATGGTACAAATTTTGTCCCATTTGGGGCTGTTTTGGGTATATGCTTCTCAGAAACCGGAGCTTCTCACAACAAGCATGATGGTTTTCGGTAGGGAACGTCCCACCTTTGGGGATAAAATGATATCCATTGCCGCTTATTGTTTTCAAGTTTTTTTTCTCATGTCAACATAGAACAACAGGAGTGTTGTGTGAATTTTTGTGATTTTTCGGGGTTCGTGTGGACATTTTTATGCATTAACTGAGTTTTCAATGCATTTATGTGCTTAATTCAAATTTGAACTACATGCGCATGCTCCAGTGCATATAAATTGGTTGAAAAATCAAATATGTGTCCTTGGGTGCATGCTTAGGTCCCATGCAAGAAATGGGAATGAATTACAAACACCGGGGCACCGTTGATTGCCGGCAAAACATTGAGATGCCTAGTTTTTAAATTCTAGTAAATTCAAAACTCATTTGAAATTCATGAAACTTGGCATGCTATCATGGAGCGACATCAACATGCCGTGTACAAATTTTGTTCCATTTGGGGCAGGTTTGGGTATATGCTTCTCACAATCCGGGGCTTATCACAACAGGCATGATGGTTTTCGGTAGGGAACATCCCACCTTTGGGTACGAAACGATATCCATTGCCTCTTATTGCTTTCCAAAAAAAATTCTCGTGTCAACATAGAACAACAGGTTGTGTGAATTTTTGTGATTTTCGGGGTTCGTTTGGACATTTTTATGCATTAACTGAGTTTTCAATGCATTTTATGTGCATAATTCAAATTGGAACTACATGCACATGCTCCATTGCATATAAATTGGTTGAACAATCAAATTTGTGTCCTTGGGTGCATGCTTAGGTCCCATTCAAGAAATGGGAATCAATTTCAAACACCGGGACACCGTTGATTGCCGGCAAATCATTGAGATGCCTGGTTTTAAAATTCTAGTAAATCCAAAACTCGTGTGAAATTCATGAAACTTGGCATGCTATCATGGAGCAGCATCAACATGTCGTGGTACAAATTTTGTCCCATTTGGGGCAGGTTTGGGTATATGCTTCTCACAAATCGAAGCTTCTCACAACAACCATGATGGTTTTCAGTAGGGAACGTCCCACCTTTGGGGACGAAACGATATCCATTGCCTCTTATTGCCTTCAATTTTTTTTTCTCATGTCAACATAGAACTACAGGAGTGTTGTGTAAATATTTGTGATTTTTCGGGGTTCGTTTGGACATTTTTATGCATTAACTGAGTTTTCAATGCATTTTATGTGCATAATTCAAATTTGAACTACATGCACATGCTCCAATGCATATAAATTGGTTGAAAATCAAATATGTGTCCTTGGGTGCATGCTTAGGTCCCATGCGAGAAATGGGAATAAAGTTCAAACACCGGGGCACTGTTGATTGCCGGCAAAACATTGAGATGCCTAGTTTTCAAATTCGAGTTAATCCAAAACTCGTCAGTGTGCAGGTTCACCGGGAAGCGTGCGAGATGTTCAACGCAAGATTTGTGCATCTCTTCAACGCAAACGGTTTAGTGAAGCAGTAAAGCGGCAGAAAATAAACCAAAATATATATGTGCTGCCACACATCCCGTGTGCCGTGTGAGGAGCATCAGTTGACGGGACGCATAAGAGTAGTCCGCCGGCAGGCATACCGGGAAGCGTGCATGCAGGTGTGTGTATTGACGAGGAGGCGTTCGAGTAGCTGTGTGAAATGGTGGTAGGAATGGCAGACGTCCGCCGCGCAGGCTCACCAGGAGGCGAGGCAACTTTTGACTGCAACCTGCCTTGCTCCCACTGGTCCATATTAATTGCGCACCCAAGCCGCCAGCCATAATAGGCGGCCGCACCCCCTGTCCATAGTGGTCACCTACGTCTGGACTCCGGAGTGTATGAAGATGTCGCCGAAGCGCACCATCGGAGCGAGTGGCGACGCCGGGGCTGGTGAAGCACCCGCACAACGCGTCAAGCTGGCCATAGAGGTTTCCGTCGCCACCGACGAGGTCTCGCGTGGGCAGCAGCACGACCTTGAATTCGTTGGCGTCGTCATGACCCCCCCAGCCGGAGCCGGAGGTCAACAGCAACTTCGGCAACAACTGCGACTCCGGCGGAAAAACCGGCCAGTCACCTACATATATGTTTGTGCCTTTTTTCTTCCTGATCTTGAGAATTGATTTCGAATTTCCTACATGTTATGCCACTTTTTACTTTTAGATTGGTATGTACACAGATGAGGCTCCGTCTAGCGCCACCGCCATATGTTGATCTTGGACCTGGCTGTGCGTCCAGAAGCGCCCCCTGGACCTGAGTGTTGGAAATATGCCCTAGAGGCAATAATAAAAGTATTATTATATTTCAATGTTCATGATAAATATCTTTTGTTCATGCTATAACTGTATTATCCGGAAATCGTAATACACGTGTGAATACTTAGACCACAATATGTCCCTGGTGAGCCTCTAGTTGACTAGCTCGTTGTGATCAACAGATAGTCATGGTTTCCTGACTATGGACATTGGATGTCGTTGATAACGGGATCACATCATTAGGAGAATGATGTGATGGACAAGACCCAATCCTAAGCATAGCATAAAAGATCGTGTAGTTCGTTTTGCTAGAGCTTTGCCAGTGTCAAGTATCTCTTCCTTCGACCATGAGATCGTGTAACTCCCGGATACCGTAAGAGTGCCTTGGGTGTATCAAACGTCACAACGTAACTGGGTGACTATAAAGGTGCATTACAGGTATCTCCGAAAGTATCTGTTGGGTTGACACGGATCGAGACTGGGATTTGTCACTCCGTATGACGGAGAGGTATCTCTGGGCCCACTCGGTAATGCATCATCATAATGAGCTCAATGTGACCAAGGTGTTGGACACGGGATCATGCATTACGGTACGAGTAAAGTGACTTGCCGGTAACGAGACTGAACAAGGTATTAGGATACCGACGATCAAGTCTCGGGCAAGTAACGTACCGATTGACAAAGGGAATTGTATATAGGGTTTGATCGAATCCTCGACATCGTGGTTCATCCGATGACAACATCGAGGAGCATGTGGGAGCCATCATGGGTATCCAGATCCCGCTGTTAGTTATTGACCTGAGAGCGTCTCGGTCATGTCTGCATGTCTCCCGAACCCGTAGGGTCTACACACTTAAGGTTCGGTGACGCTAGGGTTATTAAGAAGACTAGTATGTGACTACCGAATGTTGTTCGGAGTCCCGGATGGGATCCCGGACGTCACGAGGAGCTCCGGAAGGGTCCGGAGGTAAAGATTTATATATGAGAAGTTGTCAAACGGGCACCGGGAAGTTTCGGGGTCATACCGGTATTGTACCGGGGCCACCGGAAGGGTTCCGGGGGTCCACCGGGAGGGGCCACCCCTCCCGGGGGACCACATGGGCTGCGTGGGGCAGGGAGCCAGCCCCTGGTGGGCTGGGCGCACCCCCTCCCTTGGGCCCTTGCGCCTAGGGTTGAGGGGGGAACCCTAGAGGGGGCGCCCCCTTGGCTTGGGGGGCAAGCCACCCTCTCCCCCTCTCCCCTTGGCCGCCGCCCCCCCCTCTAGATGGGTTCTAGAGGGGCCGGCCCCCTTCTCCCTTCTCCCTATAAATAGAGGGGTGAGGGGATGGCAGCCGCACCACCCTCCAAGGCGCAGCCCTCCCCTCCCCAACACCTCTCCTCCTCCGTTGTGTGCTTGGCGAAGCCCTGTCGGAGTACTGCTTCTCCACCATCACCACGCCGTCGTGCTGCCGGTGGAGCTGTCTTCCTCAACCTCTCCTTCCCCCTTGCTGGATCAAGAAGGAGGAGATGTCTCCCGTCCCGTACGTGTGTTGAACGCGGAGGTGCTGTCCGTTCAGCACTTGGTCATCGGTGATTCGAATCACGTCGAGTACGACTCCATCATCACCTTGCAAGCTTCCGCACGCGATCTACAAGTGGTATGTAGATGCAAACTCATTCCCTCGACTCGTTGCTTAGATGAACTCATAGATGGATCTTGGTGAAACCGTAGGAAAATTTTTAATTTTCTGCAACGTTCCCCAACACTGAGGAACCAGTAGAATCTCCCGCGGATGACATCCTTGGTGGGATCATCTCCCTTCTCCCCACCAAGGATGGCTACCGCACACAAGTCCTCACATCTCGGTGGCGCACTCTGTGGCACACCACGCCTCTTAATCTTGACTGTCGTCAGCTATCTGTCGATGATGATTCTGAACTCCTCGGAGCCATCATCTCCTCCCACGGGGGCTCCGTTCAACGCATCTGCTTCCCGGCATGCTACCTGCTGGACATACCCTACACGGTTGCCGCGTGGCTGACATCCCGTCAATTTGATAAACTCCAGGAGCTTGAGTTCTACCATTACTACAGCGATAGGTTACCACCAATAGCTGCATCTGTGCCCTCACCACCGATGCCCATGTCATGGTTTTCCTCCTCTCACTGCACCGCCACCTTGACCCAGTGCCATCTAGTAGACAATCTGGTACAAGTGCTTCGACTTCCACTTCTGAAAAAACTTGCGCTTGTGTTGGTTCATCTGTCAGGGGCCTCACCACACAACATCATCCACTCCAGCTGCCCTGCACTGGAGCGTTTGGTGCTTGTTTTTGGAGCAGGAATCGATATTCGTTGTCTCAAAATTAAGTCGCCTCACCTTGTAAGCATTAGAATTAGTTTTGAGGACAGGAGCTCATCATTGAAGATGCCCCTTCACTTCAAAGGTTGGTCCTTGATTGTTGTTATAAACCTAAGCAAATAAATGTGGTCTCTGCGCCTAAACTGGAGACCTTGGGTGCAATTTGTGATCCGTTTAAATGGTTTGAGATGGTGTTTGCCTCCACACCTACTAAGGTATTGTATATTATTCACGTACACTTTTTTAATTTGCATTTTTCATTTGTGCGCATAAGTTAAGTATCTTCTTGGAGTACACTTTCCATGCTAATATTATGGTCTATGCTCAATGAAGTGCTTGTCCATCCTATCAGTGTTGGTGGATTCTGTCAAGACCCTATATATTAGTATGTGGTGTTTTGATCTCAACATCATTATTGCCTTGCTGCAATGCTTTCCATGTTTGGATAATTTGTATATAAAGGTGATGATTTCACGCATATTGAAAGCCCATATATAATGTACTATAATTAATCATTCAACTATCACTCTTTCGACATAATCTTTTTTAGACATTAACTATTTTAATCTTCATCTCTATTTAGGCAAAAACACATGGAGAAAAAGGTATAACCAATCGATGATTGATGAAGCACGGGGATTTTCTCAGATCTCATGACATTCATTTGAAGACAGTAACGCTAGAATGATATCATCCAATAGTGCAAACACTAGTTTTGTTAGATTCTTCATGTTGAATGTGAGGGCACTATTGTCCGTGAGGATTAAATTTTCAACAAGAAATTACTCACAGCTGCAAGTGTTGAAGAGCATAAAAAGAAGTTTCAGGTGGACCTAAGGGCTTCTGATCGTGTTCGGCTTCTATTTACAACAGCTTGTGATCATCATGGAGCAGTAGAATTATTGTATTGGGATCTTGATTTTATGGATTAGACTGGTCCATTTGATTGTAACTGTCGAAAACTTTGGTTGAGTTAGATTTCTTTGTCCTATTCAACATGGGTTATGTGTAAACCTGATGAACAATTAATCCTTGTGCTTTTGTATCCTTTGTAAGCTGGAGTTAGACATTGTTGCCCTTTTCAACTAGGGTTTGACCCACATTTTCTTTCATACTGGGCCAATGGCTTGCCATTTCTTTAATTATGACATAAATATTATAAGCATTCACAACATAGGGAAAGATCCTCACTCTCGCAGGATCCTTGAGATCTTTGTTCATTACAGAACCGCAAGTTCTTGGCGCCCACCAGCACCCACAAACTTATTTTCAGCTAGCACACCAAATGGTCTGTAATTCTTAATAAGAAAAGTTGCATGGTAGTGACAAATTTGAATTTTTCATTTGGGACCCACGAGGAAAAAGCCTATCCAGGACGGTGCCGACTCGACATTAAACATTGAGAAACCTGGTTTTAATATTACTGTAAATCCAAAACTCGCCTCAAAATAATGAAACTTGGCATGGTATTATGACATAGCACCATCATGTTGTGGTAAAAAATTAGTCCAAATTGGGACAAGTTTTGGTACAAACTTCTTACAAACTGGAGCTTCTCTCAAAAAGGCTCATGGTTCGGAGAGGGGCCTTGTCACCTATGTGTGTGAAACGACATACGCTGTCTCTTACTGCCTTGATTTATTTTACAGAGGCAACATGCAACTATAGTAGCGTCGTCCTAAAAATATGAAATTACTCATAGTTTGTTTTGCCTTTTAATACATTATTTGAGTTTCCTAGGCATTTTGGAACGTACTTTAGTGTGTGCAATGGTCATGTGTGTACTAGCCACATATGTAATTGGATGTTCAATCTTTTTATGGAATCAAGTCCTTATAAGTTATAAGTACATGTGTTGTTGTTCTGTGTGCAATGACATTGCACATAGAGCATACTGGGAAACCCGTCGGTGATGATTTCATCAATCGTTCATAATTGTATACCACCAAGCGTTTGCCCACAACACACATGACTTATTAGCAGCAATCATGTGTGTTATTATCAGTCTTCACACACATTTCTGATTATAGACATTTTTGCCGCGTATGACACACATCTTGTTATATTGAACCGTTTCTGTTCTCTTGGCTCAAAGCAAACAGTTTATCCGATTGAACCGCATGACATATATTGCACACACCTTGATCTGGCTGACCGTTTCTTTTGTGTTGCCTAATCACAAACAGTTCATCCGAGTGAACCGTATGTTGTATATCACACACACCTTCATCTGGCTTCCCGTTTCTTTTGTTCCTCATCATCGCAAACAGTTAATTGAACTGAACTGTATGCCCTGCATCGCACACGCAACCAAAATCTGAACCGTGTTTGATGCATCCTCCATCACAAACTTTTTGCACCTTTTTGACGGGTTTTTTACACCACCGTTTGTGATTATTGCATCGCACATAGTTTCGACGAAGGGTCTCTAATCATAGTGTCGCATTAGGAGTATCCTGTAGTAGTGTCACTTCCTTCGGGGAAAATTGGGGCTCAGATCAAAAAATAAACAAGGTTCAAATTGCAAGTTCAAGACAAGAAAAATAAAAGTCCCAGCAAAGTGTGGAATAATGAGAGGATTACCTGTCAGTACTTGTTGTGTGTGGGGGGGGGGCACTCCCTCCCAAGGAAGCTTGTGTTGTCGGTGCACTACCTTCAACTAATCTCACGGGCGAGGTGGTACCGGCGCAAATAGGATCGTCGATGGAGGCCCTTGTCGGGGTGGCACTCTCTGGGGCGATGGTTGACGGGGACCGCATGACAGGATCCGTCTCTTGGTGCTCCTCTTGTTGGTGGGCCTCTCCCAACTCATTGTCAGATTCAAGAGAAGGGACCTCGGTGCTAGCACCAGATGGAGGGACAGGCGGTGCGACCCCATGCACGGGGCTGGTGACCGTGGCATCGGCCACTGGTGAAACTTACCTGGCACCTGTCGGGGAGCTTCGCCCCTCCAATGTCTTAGCGTGTTTCACCCGCTGCACTAGTGGTTTTGCATCCTTGTAAGACAAGAAAAGTCAGAACAGGATAACAGTTGAGCAAGTCAAAGCTTGATTAATAAAAAAAGATAAAGATTTGATTACTATTCAACAGATTCAAGAAGGTCGTTCATGTTATATTGAGGAGGTGGGGGAGTCTCCCTGGCCCTCTTGATGGCTGGCAGTGGCGAGCTTGGCGAACGGGAAGCCTCACCCTCCCCAGTAAGCTCTTGCTGAGAGGATGGGGGCTTGAGCTTGACATGTGTACTGGTTGCCGGCGTACTGCCTCCTGACACCCCGTCTTGGTGGTTGATTTCCTCACCGCGGGATCAGATCAGGGCGGGGGAGTGCCCGCAGACTCTTGTATACCCCTGCTTCGAAGGTGGCACGGCAGCTCGAAGACTTGGGGTTCCTCCCCTTCGGGCTTCCTGGTAATCTCTGCCCTAGCAACTTTGCCTACGCCAAGCTCCTCCTGCCTCTCCTCGGCAAGCTCTTCCTCATCAGCATCATCTTCTTCTTCGTCGTCATCATCATCCTCGGTGCCCTCAGGAGCGCCTGCAGCCCTTGCAGCTTCTAGCCTCCGGGCCTCTGCGACCCTACTAGCAATGTATGCCTCCTCCTCCACCGTGGTGGCTTTGACGAGATTGCTCTCTTCTCGCTCAGCCACCTCCGTCAATTCAGAGGCCCATTTCATCTCATATGCCAGCTTGGGCAATTTCCAGCTTCCCTTGACCCCCTTGGTGGAGCACTCTAGCATCCATGCCAAGATGGCGCTCCTCTCTGAGTTGAGGTGCAGTGGCACAACTGTGTTGGGCAGGTGGAACGTGAGCACAAAACACAAGCTCCCACACAGTGAGCTCATGCGCGCGCGCACACACACACTAAACACCAGACCCAGCACGCACACCCCAGGACATGATGCTCTTTTATTTGTTTTTGGGTCCTCCTTGAACTTCTGAATGTCGTTTTGCAAGCTTGAGGCCATCAGGTTTCAGTGCCCGGACATTTAGTTATCTGAGCTCTCAAGAATACTACTCCGGTTATAACGGAACTTCTCTCATTCATCCGTGCATTATTTTGCAGAACATTTTTTGCGCCGGCTAGGGACTACGGCGTGCGGCCCTAGCAGCAGTAGGCCATGGTGGTGCATGCTGGCATGACACGTCGCAGCGGCGTGTGTTGACGGCCAGGTGACCAGACCAGGTGCGGTTGCGGTTCGGTGGATGGACAGGTCCCTGCATGGTTCCTTGCCAGTAACAAAACAGCCTGCATGACCGCTTGCCACCAGAGAAAACTTCTTCTTACTAATGTCAAATTAATTGATATGCAAAACAAAACATTGCCAAAATAGCATAGCTACAGAGGTGATAAAATCACTTCAGAAAATATCACAATTGTACCATAAAGCTGCGTCAAGTGTATTTTCTTAAAAGCTTGAGCTATTGGAACTCGTGGATGAGGTTGTGGTGTCTTCTCTGAAGCAAAGCAAAAAATAGCCTGAAACTAGCACACATACAAGCAACTTGATTGATGAACAGTATCACATGCGTGTACTGCTAGCAAGCCAAGAAATCGATTAAGCTACTTGGCTGCTTGTTTAAGGCTGGCCTTTGCACAAACTCGTTGCTCCATGGTGGTTTGAGCAAGTGTTCCAAAATCAACACTCGCGTAGGCGGAGCCCGTGGAGCCAACTTTCCGGAGCTAAAGTAGTCGGAGCAGTCCGTGTTGGCGACTGGGTGCAGTCCGTGCCGGCGGCCGGGTGCACAGCGGTGAGCAGGAGGGAGGTTGGGCACATCTTTAGGGCGGAGGAGGTGATGCTGGGGCGGCGAGCTGGGGAGTTTTGGCGGAGATCCTCGGATGGCTGGAGTTTGGGCGCTGAAGCGGTGAACATCCGAGAGCTCTATGGTGGAACGGCCTGAGCTGGTCGTGGTGAACGGCCTGAGCGCCACGGTGATGGGTGTGTCCCCACAAGGGAGGAGGCTCCGTGAGGAGGTGGGGTAGCGAGGTTGCTCACCTTTAGTCGGGGACCCCGGTGGCGGCCGGCGGGATCAGAGGTAGGAGACGGTGCCTGGGATGCACGGCTTGCTCGTCTTCACTCGGGGACCCCTGCGGCGGAGGTCGCGATCCAAAGACAGGAGGCGTCGCCCGGGATCCACGGCCGACGGCGGCGCACAGGACCAAGGTGGATCGGGGCAGAGGTGGTGTTCCATGGCGGCGGTTAGAAGAAGGTGGGGCGATTGTGGGAGCCTAGTGTGGCGGCGGGAGGAAGGTGGTGGGTTGTGGCGAGGAAGGATGTTGTGGCCCCGCGGGGTGGGCGGTGGGCGGCGGGGTTGGCCGGGGGGCTTGGGTGGGTTGTGGGGAAGGTGGGCGACGGGGATAAGGTATGGTTTGTTTTTCTTTTCGCCTGCTCCGTTCTCAGGAATATGGCATCGACCCTTATAGAAGCGGATGTTTTCAGAATAGTTATTCTGAACAGAATAGTGCTACTATATATATACATACACGTAAACACTATTCTGATCACGGGTTCAGAATAACATTCTCATGACATCCTGACTTGCCTCCGCGGTAGTAGTTGAACTTCCCTAGTGCTAGGTTGAACTTTCGCGAACATTGCCCAAATGGGGCTTGCGATATATCGTTAGAAAGCTGTGGACACGAGTATCATGTCCCAAGTTAAATTTTTGACAAAATGTAAACGGTTTACGACTAGTTTCGAAAATCATTTTTTCATCATACAAAAAACGTGAATCGTATATTCGAGTCCATTTCTAAAATGTTTATCGAAATGATGCAAATAATATGGCGTTGGAAAGCTGCTGCAAATGCGCTCCTTCCACGTGTAGAAAGTTTTCACTAATTTCCTATGGTTAAAGATTAATTGGAAAAGTAGAGCAAAACCGCAAACCGAACAGCCGAGTTCGGATTTTCAAGGCCATTTCTAAACGGCTAATCCGATTGCGGAAACTGATATGGCATTGGAAAGCTTATGAAAATGCGCTTCCTTTTCATGAAGAATGTATTTTCTAATTTTGAACGGCTTAAGAGTAATTTAGGAAACGGTCAAAGTTCGGCCGAGTTCGGATTTTCAAGTTAATGTTTTAACTATTTGTCGAAATGCAGCAAATGATATGGCGTTGGAAAGCTTGGATAAATGCGAAACTTTTGTGTATATAATGTTTCTCCTAATTCCTACCATTTTACGTCAATTTTTAAAATGACTGAAATATTATTTTGGTTGTAATTTGTGCAAACTTTCTCGGAATGGGGCAAATAATATACCATTCAAAAGCTACGAAAAATGCGAAACTTTTTCATATATAATGTTTTTTTAATTCCAAGCCATTTTCTAGTGATTTTGAAAATAGTGAGATCATTTGTTCTACCTTTATTGTGAAACAGATTCTTCGAAAATGCACTGCGTGAAGAACTTGAACTTCTTGGCATGTCTACTTAAACTTCACTCTGTTTTTCATGTGATGCTTTTTGCTCGTAACTCTCCATCCACTTACCGGAATTTAGTAAATTGTATACTGATGGAAAGCTGCTGTAAACACGCAACTTTTCCGTGTTGATCTTTTTTTCATACTCGCGATGGTTCAAAAGATTTTCATCTGAAAATTCATTCAGTGTAGTAGTTGAACTGCTCGTTGTTTTCAAGTCGAACTTCTATCATGTATTTTTGTTCATAATTCCTCACCCATTCATCAGATTTTGCACAACATTTTCTTGTATATTTTTGCACATGTAGATACACGCTGAACCTCCTTCACAATAATTTTTGAACTTTCCTAGGCCGACCAAGTGAATTTCTAGCAAAAGACTTTTTAGAATTTGCCTTTTTATTTTTTTATATGATACACACTTCATGTAATAGTTGAACCATTGTTTGTTTTCATTTTGCACTTCGGCTTTTCCAACAATAACTCCTAAAAAACTCAATCAAAATCTACCTTTTTTGTAAATATCGAACTGCTATTTTCTTTTAGTAACAGAGAAATCCTAGTTTTCTAATAAATATTGAACCTTTCCGTTATTCAAATATGAACTTCTAGACTTTTTTTATTATAAATGGTGAAACATCATTCTTTATGAATTTTGTACTCCTCTATTTTTATAATTGAACTTCTTGTTTTCATTCCTTAATAATGGGGAAAATCTGAATTTTGTATAACCATCGAACTGCTCCGCTTTTCAGATTTGAACTTCTAAGATAAATTCATTTTTATTTAAATTTGTGTTGAGATGCTTTGTTTTTTGTGTTTGACCTTCTTGGGTTTGTAATAAACATTAGAGTTCTTTATCATCTAAATTTAGAAATCTTGGTATTTCTAGAAACGGGGAAGTCCATGTTTTTTTATAAATTTTGAAATGATCAAAAAATTTAAATTTGATCTTCTAGGTTATTTGAGAAATGAGGAAGATCCATTTTCAAAAGACAGGAAAATCGATGACCTTTTTTTGTACAAACATATGTGTCCCTGTAAGTGCATCTAGTGCCACCCCTAGTTGGTTTTGGAGTATTGACGACAAACCTAGTTGAGGGACTAATGTGTTTGTGAGAATTGCAGGATAACACAGGTAGAAGTCCCACATTGATTCGGTTTTACTACCAGAGATGACCCCTAAAAATGTATGAAGACATTGAAGTCAAAGGTGGTATATGAAGATATTCACATTGAAGACTATGACAAGAGAAGACACTATATGAAGCCTATGGAGCTCGAAGACTTAGATCTTTCATAGTTCTTTTTCTTTTGTGTTGAGTCATAGGAACCACCATACTGTTAAGTGGGGTCCAAGAGAACCAGTCAGAATGACTGAAGTGATGCCTAAACCAAAAACCTATGTCTTCGAGTGAAGACTATGAGAGCGAATCTTGTCCAGAGTCGGACAAGTCAACTTTGCTTGTAGCCCAAGTAAAGTTGCCGTGTGAGTTTGAAATATGACCGTTGGAACACGTGTCAGTTCCTTAGTGACCCAGGGTCATTTTGGACAAATCAGGTTGGGTTGCCAAGTGGCTATAAATAGCCCACCCCCTACAACCATAAACGGTTGGCTGCTCAGATTGAAAGTACGGCTTCTGTCGTTTGAGAGCAACCCACCTCGAAGCCTTTGAGAGAGAATTCCTTGCGAGGATAAAGCCCTAACCACCAGAGCCAGAGAGAATTGGGCATCACTTAAGTCTTCTTGTCTGTGTGATCTGAAGACTTATTACACTTGAGGACTGTGCATCCTGCAGCCGGTTAGGCGTCACGTTCTGAGCATCTAAGAGACATTGTGGATTGCCGGTGAACGAAGTCTGTGAAGGTTTGGGAGTCTACCTTGAAGACTTACCAGAGTGATTGGGCGAGGTCTATGTGACCTTAGCTCAAGGAGAATACGGTGAGGACTGGGTGTCCTGAGCTGTGTGTTCAGGACTAGGTGTTCGGGACTGTGTGTCCTAAGGTTTAAATACCTAGCCGCTCCAACCAGACGTATAGTTGTCACAGCAACTGGAACTGGTCCAACAAATCATTGTCTTCAACGAGTCACTGGTTTCATCTTCACTTCCCTTTACTTACTGTTACTCCTTGTGAAGTCATTGTATGTTTGTACTATCATTTGTCTTCACTGAGTGACTGCGTGTTCTGTTTGGCTTCACAATATCTTCCTACCTGATCCTTACTACCTAGCTGCTATTAGTCTTTGTGCTTTCACTTCATTGAATACTTGACTATGGTTTGCCTAGTGTAGTCTACCTTCCGCTACATGGTAATAGGTTTAATTTTTATCGTTTGTCTTCAAAACTTCTATGTTCTGAAGACTTTCATAAAAATCGCCTATTCACCCCCCTCTAGTCGATATAACACACTTTCAATTGGTATCAGAGCAAGGTGCTCCCTTGTTCTGTGTGATTCAGTTTAACCACCTGGAGTTTTAGCTATGTCGACTGCAGGGATAATTAAAGTCTCTGTTGTGTGCCCCGTCTTTGATGGAACTGAATATTCCTACTGGAAGAATAAGATGCGCATGCATCTTGAAGCCATTGACGTCGACCTATGGTATGTCGTCGAGAACGGCGTTCCCAAGGCTGGAGAAGGTGTCACTGCTGCTGATGTCAAGAAATTCGTTCAACTGGACTCTACTGCCAAGAATATCATCTGTGGTCATCTGACCAAAGGACAGTATGGCCGTGTGAGTGCTTTGAAGACATCCAAGCTGGTCTGGGACTGGCTCTCCAAGGTCAATGAAGGCATCTCAACCCAGAGAGATCATAGAATCAGTGTCCTTCGCAACCTCTTCAACCGCTTCAAGCGAAATGACAATGAGAATGTCCAGCACACATTTGACCGACTCACTGACGTCACATATGAGCTTCAAGCCCTCGGCGCCACTGAGATTACCAAACACGAAGTCGTCAAGAAGCTGCTGAGATCACTTGATAGTTCGTTTAACATCCTGGCCCTGATGATTCAAGAACGTCCTGATTTCAAGACACTCGATCCGTCTGACATACTTGAGAGGCTCAACACACATGAGTTTCAGCTTTCGGAAAAAAATATCTACGGTCCAAACTATGGGCGAACTCGTGCCTTGAAGGCAAAAGTTGTCTCCTCATCTGAAGAAGAATCTGACAGCAGTTCTGATGATCCTGAAGACATTGGAAGGGAACTTGCTATGCTTGTCAAGAAGTTCCAAAAATTCACCAAGAAGAAAGGCTTCAGAAAGTCTTCCCGGTCAAGTTCAAGGAATGATGAAGCTCCTGCTCATGACTACAAGAAAAAAACATGTCACAAGTGCAAGAAACTTGGCCACTTCATCTCTGAGTGTCCACAGTGGGACAATGAGAAAAAAAGAAGAAGAAGAGCAAGGAATATGACTCTAACGACAAGAAGAAGAAGAAATACTCAAAGTCTTCTTCCAAGTCTTCCTCAAAGTCTTCATCACACAAGAAGAGCTCATCTGGCAAGGCACGTGCGTTTGTTGGCAAGGAAATGGATTCATAGGAGGAGTCTGCTTCTGAGGAGGCGGAGGTGGAGTCTGAGGAGGAAACCGACTCAGGCGTCGCAAGTCTGGCTACAGCATACGTTGCCAAGTCCATCTTCAACACTGAAGACAATGCCTTCATCACTGACACCGATGCAAATGACAAGGACTACTCCGCTTCTACCTACTACTTCATGGCACGCGGTGCCAAGGTAAACACACGCACTACTCACTATCAAAACATCTAGTGACGATGACTCTGATTGTGGTTCAAAACCTAGCTACAAAACACTTGCTAAAATTGCAACTGAACAACAGAAAGCTATGGAACATATTCAAAAACTGTTAGACAGAAGCGATGATCTGTTAGGTGCTGAAATGACTCGATCTGAATCCTTAATTGAAGACATAAAAAATCTTCACATTAAGTATCAGGAACTTGAAAGTCGTCATGAAACTCTCTCAACAACTCATGAAAAGCTTTCCTATGATTATCTTCAAAGGAAGCAAGATCTTGAGAAATTGAGAGTGGTTCATGAAGATCTTCAAACGGAAAACGAGTCACTTCGCGCCAAACAGATCAGTCCCGCTCAGGAAGGATTTGAACCACCATGTCTTAAATGCATTGAGCGTGATAATGCTACTTCTGTTGCTGAATGTTCTACTGCTACTACTGTTGCAATATCTTCAATTGTTGATGTGGTAACTAACCCCTCTGCTGAGGATACCACCGCTATTGTTGATGAGAATGCTAGGCTGAAGACATTGCTTGAAACAGGGATGTACAAAAGTCTTAAAGGGCATCAAATGCTATGTGATGTCTTGAAAAAGCATATTCTGAACCGAAACCCTAGGAAAGAGGGTGTAGGGTTCGTAAGGAAAATGAATGCAGCTGGCTCTTACTAGAAATCTGAGCAGTACCCCAAAACCATGTGGGTTGCTGCAAAGGAACCTTCAGTAGATCCATCCAATCTATCTGGCTTCGCTTGTGCTAACCCCATTATCATTGATGAATCCTTTGATGCAAACTATATACTGTTTAAGAATCAGAATGGTGAAGTGTTTGCCAGGTACATTGGTACTAACTGCAGGAATGGACCGCCTATGAAGAAGATCTGGGTTCCGAAAAGGTGTCTGGAGAGTCTTCCTGCGAATGTCATCATGACACCTCACGTGAAGAAGACAAACCTCAGACCAAAGGCTTCATACGGTCCAAAGGCTTCATACAGACAGAGGACTCACCTGAGTCGCACTAACTCAAATGTTTTGCAGGGAAACCATACTCAGGCATATGAATATGAGAGCGGTTCATCAAACCGCCATGTTCATAAGACCAAGAACTATTCTGCTTATTCTTATGAGTACTATTGTCCGCCTGCAAGACTGTTTGCTAAGGCTTCAAAGCCAAAATTCTCAGATGCTGCACTTAGACTTATTGCTTCTAAGCCGCCCTTGATGTGGGTGGCTAAGAAAGCTTAACTCTTTTTTGCAGGGAAAGGTCTCTAGCAGAAAACCAAAATCGTCTGACGCTATTGCTGGGGACCTTAAACATCTTGTAGGGCGCAAGATCAAATGCCCCAATGGTCTTACTATGTACTTCGTACCTGAATCGCTTGCTACTCTCCCTATTAGTCCTAACCTGGATCTAAGCTTTCATAACTCACTGGTTTGTCAAATGTTTTTGCTTCACAATGCTCTTGGTGAAGCCTATCCCCCTAACTGCACTGTAGGGTACACACCAGCGTCTTCAGAATGGATTATTGACAGTGGGTGTACAAATCACATGACTGGCAAAAGAAGTCTTCTTATGGACTCAACCTTACGTCCATCCGACAAGAGCCACATCACATTTGCTGACACTGGTAAAAGTAAGGTATTGGGTCTAGGTAGAGTTGCAATCTCAAGGGATCAACACATGGATAAAGTCATGCTTGTTGAATCCCTTGGCTTCAACTTAATGTCTGTCTCAATGCTTTGCGATTTGAACATGATCGTAATGTTTGGAAAATATCGTTTCCTTGTACTTGGAATCTGACAAGTCTCTAGTGTTTGAAGGGTATCGAAAAGATGATTTGTACGTGGTAGATTTCTCAGCAGGGCCACAACTTGCAGTATGTCTTCTAGCAAAGGCTTCAGAATGCTGGCTCTGGCATCGGAGGCTTGGACATGCTGGCATGAGGAACCTCCACACCCTTGCAAAGAAGAAGCATGTCATAGACATCGAGGGCGTCATGTTCAAGAAAGACCACTTATGCGGTGCCTGTGAAGCAGGGAAGATGACGAGGGCCAGACATCCCTCGAAGACAATCATGACCACTACTCGACCCTTCGAACTGCTTCACATGGATCTTTTCGGTCCCACTCATTACTCAACTCTAACTACTACTGCTTGCCTCTATGGCTTCGTTATTGTTGATGATTATTCTAGATATACTTGGGTGCACATAATCCTTTACAAGACTAAAGTGCAGGATGTATTCAGACGCTTCGCCAATCGAGCTATGAACAATTTTGGCGCCAAGATAAAGCACATTAGAAGTGACAATGGCACTGAATTCAAGAACACTGGCCTTGATACATATCTTGATACCTTGGGCATCACACATGAATTCTCAGCCCCGTACACGCCACAGCAGAATGGCGTCGTCGAACGCAAGAACAGAACACTAATTGAGATGGCCAGAACGATGCTAGATGAATACAAGACCCCAAGAAAATTCTGGCCCGAAGCCATTGATACTGCATGCCATACAATCAATCGTGTTTATCTTCACAAGCTACTGAACAAGACATCTTATGAGCTCCTTACTGGCAAGAAGCCAAATGTCAGTTACTTCAGAGTATTTGGCGCAAGGTGCTGGATCAAGGACCCACATCACACCTCAAAATTTGCACCAAAAGCACATGAGGGTTTTATGCTTGGATATGGAAAGGAATCGCACTCCTACAGAGTCTTCAATCTCTTTCATTACAAAGTGGTTGAAAAAGTGGATGTGCGGTTCGATGAGGCCAACGGTTCACAAAGAGGGCAGCTGCCAAATGTGCTAGATGAAGTTCCATCCAGTGAATCAATCAAGCTAATGGGAACTGGAGAAATTATACCTTCTAAAGCTCATCCTGAAGAAGAACTTATCATTTCAGCACCTGATCAACATGAAGACAATGCTCAGTCTGAAGATATTCCTTCCAACAACGACAATGAACAGCAAGAGCAAAGTCTTCGCCCTGTACATCCTCGCATTGCCAATGAAGTGCAGATTGAAAGAATAATTGATAGCATCAATGCACCTGGTCCACTCACTCGTTCAAGGGTAACTCAGCTAGCAAATTTCTGTGGGCACTTCGCATTCGTCTCAATAACAGAACCCAAGAAAGTTGAAGAAGCCTTCATGGAACCTGAATGGATTCAAGCTATGCAAGAAGAGCTTCAACAGTTTGAGCTGAATAATGTATGGGAACTGGTTAAGCGTCCTGATCCATGGAAGCACAATATAATAGGCACCAAATGGATATACCGCAACAAGCAAGATGAGCATGGTCAAGTTGTCAGAAACAAAGCTCGTCTCATTGCTCAAGGATATACTCAAGTGGAAGGCATTGACTTCGATGAAACATTTGCTCCTGTGGCTAGACTTGAAGCCATACACATACTGCTGGCCTATGCAAATCATCATAACATACTTCTATATCTAATGGATGTGAAGAGTGCCTTTCTCAATGGAAAGATTGAAGAAGAAGTGTATGTTGCACAACCGCCTGGCTTTGAAGATCCAAAACATCCTGACATGGTATACAAGCTCAACAAGGCACTGTATGGCCTCAAACAAGCCCCTCGGGCCTGGTATGACACACTCAAATACTTCCTGAAGAGCAAAGGCTTCATACCTGGTTCCCTAGATCCCACTCTTTTCACGAAGACATATGATGGTGAACTGTTTGTGTGCCAAATATATGTGGATGACATTATCTTCGGCTGCACCAATCAGAAGTACAGTGAAGAGTTTGGATATATGATGCAAGAGCAATATCAGATGTCCATGATGGGGGAGCTGAAGTTCTTCCTCGGTCTTCAAATACGACAACAATGCAATGGCATCTTCATATCTCAAGAGAAGTATCTCAAAGATTGCCTGAAGAAGTTCGGTATGCAAGACTGCAAAGGCTTCACAACACCAATGCCAGCCAAACATCATCTGGGTCCTGACGATAATGGTAAAGAGTTCGATCAAAAGGTATACCGCTCCATGATTGGTTCTTTACTTTATCTATGTGCATCTATGCCAGATATTATGCTTAGTGTTTGCATGTGTGCTCAATTTCAAGCGGCACCAAAGGAGTCGCATCTCTTAGCTGTGAAGCGAATTCTTCGATATTTGGCTCACACCCCAACTCTAGGATTATGGTATCCAAAGGGCTCAGAGTTTGATCTGGTTGGATTCTCGGATGCTGATTATGCTGGTGACAAAGTTGATCGCAAGTCTACATCAGGCACATGTCACTTTTTGGGACGATCACTTGTATGTTGGTCTTCAAAGAAGCAGAACTGTGTATCTCTCTCCACTGCTGAATCTGAATACATTGCTGCTGGATCTTGCTGCGCTCAGCTTCTGTGGATGAAGCAAACACTCAAGGACTATGGCATTCACCTGAAGAAAGTGCCACTTTACTGCGACAACGAAAGCGCCATCAAGATTGCCAACAACCCAGTTCAGCACTCGAAGACAAACCACATTGAAATTCGTCATCACTTTCTCAGAGATCATGTTGTGAAGGAAGACATTGACATCATACACGTCAACATCGAAGAGCAATTGGCAGATATCTTCACCAAGCCCTTGGATGAGAAGAGGTTTTGCAAGTTACGATGTGAGCTAAATATCCTGGAATCCTCAAATGTCCTGTGATCAGGCACACATCCTAACCCTTATGTATATTGATGACTTAGATGTGCAACACATGAAGTAAAGTATATCTTCAATCAATGAAGACATACATTCTAAGTGTGAATACATTAATGTGGAATTTGACTTTGGAGCGCCACGATAATTGTGCGCCGTGTCTGGGTCTAATACTTCTTATACGGTGGGTAACGCCACCACCAAACGTTCTATTTTGAAGTGTTTCACTCATGGCGTTACCTTGCAATGTCTTCACATTTGGTTTGGCTTCGATCTCAACATATTTTCATGATTATCTTCACTATGTTGATTATAGATATATATGTATATATACTAGTGTTCTGTCCTCTACAACATTCACTTATAGCTATGTCTTCGTGTTGAATCTTTTGAACTAAGTGAATGTGATCGGACCCTAACCTCTCTATGCTTTCTATCTCAAACTCTATCTCCCCAAGTCATATGCATTCTATTGAAACTGTCGAATGTCTTCTCTGCGTCCTTGTCAGCAGAAGATACAGAGACAACCATTAAGTCCGTTTTCAATGCTCATTCCTCCACATGAAATCCGGAGAAGTAGGAACGACCACCCGACAATCCAGGCGTGCGTGGGACGTGGAACAAACCCCAAAATTCCGCATAATGGCCACGTGTTCCTCAGATGCGAATCGCCAGGGGCACCTATGTAATAGCACAGTGCCGCCCTTGTACCTATAAATACACACTCACAGTGGTCATTATCTCTTCTTCCACCCTCGCACGAACCCTAGCGCCACCGCTAGCCCTCAACGATGCCGGCGACAAAGCGCTTCGTTGCCGCAACCTCTCCGACGCCGTATTCACGCTGACCGCGGACATCGTCCTCTCCGCCGTCGCCGTAGGTGTCCTCCGTAGTTAGGGCACGGAAGATCGAACTTCTCGGCCTCATCTTACACTCCGTCTAGCAGTTCTTAGTGTGGTAAATAAAACTTCCTCTTTTTACAGCACCATTGATCCTATGGATTTGTCACTTTATACCACAAGCAGTTTCTGTTCACACAAGCTAGATATCTCTCATACTGCATCTTATAACATGCCTAGTATATTCACTTGTGCTTCACAAAGTAGTTAGAGTCCTCACTTGTACTGATCTGTGGATTCGTACAAATCTGGAACCAGCTTCTTATCTATGAGTGAATGTCTTCGCACGATGAGGTCAATGTCTTCTAAACTGATTTATCTTCAAAATCTTCTGAGAATGCATATGACCTCTTCCCCTTCCCTCGCACCTTAATGCTGTCACAGGTACATGTCCGTGGGAGAATCCTTTGGTTCTCATAGTCTGCATTCATTTGCAGAATTCTTACAGCATCACATAAATTCTCCCGAAGCCAGTTCCTGTTGGTCCAGCAAACGAAAACCTTTGAAGCCTTTGAACGTCTTGAAGCCTTTCAAGTTAAAGTTTATGGCTTCAGAGAAAGCAGCAAGGAAGGGTGGCAGAAAGCGTCATGGTGAGACCTCTAGAGATCTGCCAGATGAACTCTCAGAAATGTACAAGACAGATCCTGAAGAGGATTACAGTCAGCGCAAGACCCGAATCCAATGGATTCGAAGATATTGGGCAGAACAATGGTTCAAATACAGATTTGTGACCCAGGAGTATGCTGAGAAAAACGCCATCAAGAGACTGTGGGGAGACACCCTATTCAAGAATCTTCTACCCAGGTCCAGAGATGAAGCCATTGCTCAAGGCTTCTATCCATGCATGGTCCGTGGACCACAGCCTGCTGATGCACACTCGTCATCACTACTATGGTGTCGTGACGACAATCTGTTCAAGCGCAACTTCCAGTTTGCTAAGAACTCAGCGAAGCAGAACAAGAAGACTTTTGGGTTAGACTTCAACCCTGGTCCCTCATCTCCAAGGGCAGATGGCACACGACATGCAGAACCCAATGTCATCGGTCCTTTCGCCAACCTTGAAGGCCTCATCACCTACATCTTGGTTCAAGGGACTGCAGTGAATGAGCCTGCAGCTGACACTGAGTCTGATGACGCGCCTGCAGTGCCGAAGCCAAAGCAGTTGAAGAAGCCAAAAGCTTCAAAGTTGTCCCCTTCAACAAAAATCTCAAGGGCGAAGCCATTGGCAACTGCACCTCCTGAAGACAGTGTGCAGTCTGAAGACTTATCACGCGTCTCCAAGCCCCAGAAGGCCAAGATGCCTCTGTCTCACACTGGCCAAGAGCTAACAGCTGCTGCCATTCTGCGCAATGACGACATTGATCTGTCAAGTGATGAAGATCTTGCAGATGACGCTCTTGAGCAACTCATCAAGAGCAAAGAAGAAGCAGAAATCTTCAATGATCTGCCTCTCTTTGATGTCACCATCATCCACAACTTCATTGACGAGAGGTTTGACATGCCAAACATCAGCTTTGAAGATCTGCAGCTACCCATTGGCCTCAGTGTCGCCTTCCAAGGCGCCATTGCTTCAGAACTTGCTATTGCCCAGCGCATTGTTGAACTGAAGCAGAAGATTGACTATGAAAATGATCAGTTCAAGAAGCATATGGCCAAGCTCAGCGTGCAAGAAGTGAAGAACTTCAAGACAATGATGCACGAGCTCAAGGAAGCCTTTGTGAAGAAGCGTGCAGAAGCTCAGGGCTCGCGTGAGCGCATGAAGACTCTGGCTGATAGATGTGTGCAAGCCTATAATGAGGCTGAGAAGCACAAGGCACTTGGGCGTCCTGGCATCGACCCCAGGATGGCCGCAAAGAAGAAGAAGAAGCCCGCTATAGCTGAACCTGGTGCACCAAGGCAAGAAGCAGTTCTGATTGTCTTCCCAACTAGACTGACTGGCTCGAAGCCAAAAAGCCGGTCAACAGCTTCAGAGCTCAAGAAGACAAGGACTGCTGAGGCTGAAGCCAGGAAGAGGAAACACTCTGAAGCCTCTCCTACTGCCCCCTCCAAGAAGAAGAGGAAGACCAAGAAAGCTTGGGCTGCTTCCATAGAGCCCTTGATAGTTGAACCCATTTCTATGGTATATCCTAAAGCTGAACGACAACTGACAATTCATGAGCCTGCTTCCATAGAGGCTCATGAAGCTGAAGACATTCCAGCAGCTGATCCCATCACTGCTGAAGACATTGGTCAACATGACAATGTAGAAGATGGTGCAGTCCTTCCTCAGCATGAAACAGCGAACTCATCAGCATTGGTCGTCCACTGACGCCAATTGCACAGGATGCTTCATGGGCGGATCGCCCACAAGAGGAAGAAGACTATGAGGCCCAACCCACTCCAACTCCACAGGCGTCGTCTGCGTTCCGTAGGCTTTGCAAAGGTCCAAGGCCTCAAGTCTCTGCTGAAGACATTCCGGCTGCATCAGCCGCAGAAGAAGGAGTCCCACAAGATCCCACTCCCCTGTCCCACCAAGAAGCAGTTCTCCAGGAGAATGTGCTTGTGACCGACCCTCCAGCTAGTCAAGTGGAGGATGAAAATCGTGAGGCTGCCACAACCACCAATGAAGCTAATGTGGAGCCCTCCCCAGCAAAAGCTTCAGAAGACAGCGAAGCCACTGATCCCGCCACTTCTGTTCCTGAGTCTGCTGCCGGTCCCCAATTCAACTATCATGTTGAGCACAGGCCTCAGGTCCAGAAGCCAATCCCAAGACTGCCAAGGTTTCCAGGTCCTACATCAGCACCTGGCTCCTTCAACATCAATGGCTTCAGGGCAGACAACACGTTCTTCAATAGCTCCAGGAACACCTACTCAAGGGAAAGGATATCATCTGATCGGTTCTGGAGCTATCTTCAGCGAAGCTATTACTCTTGCATTCTGTACAACCAAGGTCGCATCTTCCCACACAAGTGCCTTGACGTTGAAGCTATAGCTGGTCTGCCCTGTCTGGAAGAAGCTTTAGATTGCTTCAAGGAAGTTGGACTGCTGCCGTTCATTACTGATGAAGAGCATTGGAATGAAGAGCTGCTGCTTCAATTCTATGCCACACTTCACATCAGAGGGTACAGCAGAGATCCGAAGACTTGGGTCCTGGAGTGGATGACGGGCAACGTTCATCACAAAGCCAATGCATTTGACATCATTGAGCTCACTGGCTTGCCCACTCCTGGCGATCTCTTCGAGCAAGGCTGTCAGCTGCATGCTGAAGCTATTGAGAGCATCTTTCAGCGGCCAGAACCTGATATGAGTCAGATGCTCAGCATGATGAAGCCATTGCCCCAAGATGTTGCTTATCCCACAGAGTTCTTCGTTGAAGACCTTGAGTACCTGCCAAGAACCATCTATCACATCATCAGGCGAACTCTCTGGCCTATCAAAGGGCACTCCAAATGCCAAGCTTCAGGGTGCAATGAAGACTTTGGTCTTCTATATACTTCATGGCAAATGCTTCAATGCACAGGACTTCTTCATACGCCAACTTGCTGCATCAGGCATTGATCTGTTTGGTTTGAAGTTCTATGCCCCTTGGGTCATGCGGCTGATCAAGCTACACTCCGCCATCTCATATCAGCCCTCAGCCCGCAACCATCGGATCTTCTTGCCTGACGTGGACATGTCTACTGAAGCCATATATTCTGAGCCTGCCAAGCAACCTCTAAGTCTTCAGAATGCAGAACATCAGAGTTTTACTCAGAATGTTGAAGGCGTTGAAGCAGTTTCTCGGGTGTATCCTTTGGCTGGCACTACACGTGCACCACACCCTGCTTCCACTGAAGCCACTGACAGTGCCACTGCTCCAAGACCCAAGAAGCACGCTCGTGTTCTCAACGACCGAGAGCTTCTTGTAGCTCTACATCAGAAACAGGATAGGCATCATGACTGGCTGAAGCATCATATGAAAAGCCTCTTGGTGGATGTTAATCGCACTCGAAATCTTGCCACCAAGAATGCTTTCGTTGCCCATGAAACCTATCGCCGCACATGGAAAGGGCTCACGATGATGTGTTCTGAAGCTGATCTTCAAGAGGATGGCTTCACTGAGAGATTCAAGTTTGAATCCACACCTCCTCGAAGGGCTGTGCTGCTAGGAACTCCATCCCTTGAAGACTCTGAGTTCTCTTCCTCTGCTGCCACAGTGACTGCCAGAATTATTAAGGAAGAAGACGATGCTACTTCACCGCCACCTCCTTCAGCACCTCCAAGTTCTTCTGCACCGCCAAACAACACCAACAACCCTGCTACTTCACCTACTCCTCATGGGAACGAGTAGAGGCTCTATGTCTTCAAACCTTTTTGGTCATTACTGACAAAAGGGGGAGAAGCATATGAGATTGATAGTCTTCAAGCGGGTCCATATGGACGGGTGCTTTATATTTTGCTTCGTGCTTACAACTCTTGTTTTTGCTACATTTGGTTCTTATGAGTTGTAACACTTAAACTAGATGGTCGTCTGCTACTTATTTGCCACCTTGTTTTGCGAAGATAAATTCCGCATGTGCGACGATAAATTCCGCACTTAGCTCATTTTGCAGACGTCCATTTTCCATTATGCATGTCATTATCTTCATATACTTTCACATGCATAGTGGATTGTCATCATAAGTTGAAGTGGATCTCCACAAGTACAACCTGCCATGTGCATTTGCACTCCAAAAGCAAATTAACTTATATGCACATCTTCAGGGGGAGCCCTTGCAACTTATGAAGACAATTCCTTATCCTTTACAATTTCACAGATTATATTCCCCGTTGAAAACTTCAACTAGTTTGTCATCAATCACCAAAAAGGGGGAGATTGTAAGTGCATCTAGTGCCACCGCTAGTTGGTTTTGGAGTATTGACGACAAACCTAGTTGAGGGACTAATGTGTTTGTGAGAATTGCAGGATAACACAGGTAGAAGTCCCTTATTGATTCGGTTTTACTACCAGAGATGACCCCTAAAAATGTATGAAGACACTGAAGTCAAAGGTGGTATATGAAGATATTCACATTGAAGACTATGACAAGAGAAGACAATATATGAAGCCTATGGAGCTCGAAGACTTAGATCTTTCATAGTTCTTTTTCTTTTGTGTTGAGTCATAGGAACCACCGTACTGTTAAGTGGGGTCCAAGAGAACCAGTCAGAATGACTGAAGTGATGCCTAAACCAAAAACCTATGTCTTCGAGTGAAGACTATGAGAGCGAATCTTGTCCAGAGTCGGACAAGTCAGCTTTGCTTGTAGCCCAAGTAAAGTTGTCGTGTGAGTTTGAAATCTGACCGTTGGAAGACGTGTCAGTTCCTTAGTGACCCAGGGTCATTTTAGACAAATCAGGTCGGGTTGCCAAGTGGCTATAAATAGCCCACCCCCTATAACCATAAACGGTTGGCTGCTCAGATTGAAAGTACGGCTTCTGTCGTTTGAGAGCAACCCACCTCGAAGCCTTTGAGAGAGAATTCCTTGCGAGGATAAAGCCCTAACCACCAGAGCCAGAGAGAATTGGGCATCACTTAAGTCTTCTTGTCTGTGTGATCTGAAGACTTATTACACTTGAGGACTATGCATCCTCCAGCCGGTTAGGCGTCATGTTCTGAGCATCCAAGAGACATTGTGGATTGCCGGTGAACGAAGTCTGTGAAGGTTTGGGAGTCTACCTTGAAGACTTACTAGAGTGATTGGGCGAGGTCTATGTGACCTTAGCTCAAGGAGAATACGGTGAGGACTGGGTGTCCTGAGCTGCGTGTTCAGGACTGGGTGTCCGGGACTGTGTGTCCTAAGGTTTAAATACCTAGCCGCTCCAACTAGACGTACAGTTGTCACAGCAACTGGAACTGGTCCAACAAATCATTGTCTTCAACGAGTCACTGGTTTCATCTTCACTTCCCTTTACTTACTGTTACTCCTTGTGAAGTCATTGTATGTTTGTACTATCATTTGTCTTCACTGAGTGACTGCGTGTTCTGTTTGGCTTCACAATATCTTCCTACCTGATCCTTACTACCTAGCTACTATTAGTCTTTGTGCTTTCACTTCATTGAATACTTGACTATGGTTTGCCTAGTGTAGTCTACCTTCTGCTGCATGGTAATAGGTTTAATTTTTATCGTTTGTCTTCAAAACTTCTATGTTCTGAAGACTTTCATAGAAATCGCCTATTCACCCCCCCCTCTAGTCGATATAACGCACTTTCAGTCCCTTTTTTGTTTTCCATTTTTGTTGAACTCTCCAATTTGTTAAATATGAACTTTGAGAGTCAGCATTATTCTAGACGAGCCTTGTTTCGTTCTTCATATAGGAATATCATGGTGCTTTGTTTTTAAAATTTGGACTTCTTGTTTATATTTCTAGAAACAAAAAAATCCTAATGTTTTATTACGATTGAACTCCTTTGTTAGTTTAATTAGAACTTCTCGGTTTAACAACGAAAATGAAATGCTTTGTTATTCTTTTTTCATAAACTTCAAACTTCTCTACTATTTTAATTCGAACATCTTAGTTTTGTTCTTTAGGAAAAAATATGATTTTTAAATAAGCATCAAACATTTTTGTTAAGTTGAACTTCATACTTTTATTTTCCTATGAACGGAAAGAATTTGAGTTATCCGTATACATTGAACTACTACATTACTTTAATTTGAATTTCTTGTTTTTATTTCTTTACTAACAAGGAAAACGTGAGATTTTTACAAATATTTAACTGCTCTATTTTTGTAATTTGTACTTGGTTTTGTAATAAACATCGAACCGCTCCGTTATTTAAATTTGAACTTCTAGTTTTTTTAGAAACAAGGGATAAGTTTTTTATAAACTTTTGGAACTACTCTATTTCTTTATTTGACCATCTTAGGTTTTTTATAAACATTCTATTTCTCTGTTATTTAAATTCTAAACCTCTAGTTTTTTTTCTTGAAATGGGGAAAATACCATGTTTTTTGTATAATTTTTGAACTGATCTTCTTTTTTATTTGAACTTCTTGGTTTATTTTTAGTAAAGGTGAAACTCCTAGGTTTATAATAAACTAGCAAACTGCTCCTTTATTTTAATTTGAAGTTCTATTTCTTTAAACAAGTGTACATTTTTTACCTTTTCTCGTATTTTTGTTACTGTTCACTTTAGTTACATGATGTTTTACAATGGAACATTTGTGTACAACCTTGGATTCACAAGGTTCCCTCATTAACTGAAATTTTTCGTGTGCTCAACTCTCTTTTTTGGACACCCAAGGTGTGTTGCCTCTTGAAAGCATTTTTTTGAACTATCAGCGACAGAAACTATGAACTTCTCACCCACATAACGTATTTTGTACACCCCACACACCAGGCACACACAACTGAAGTATATCTTTTTTCAAATTTGCGAACTCCTACAACTAGCGCACACATTGAACCTTCACAAGGATAAGGCTCACTTCCTCATTTTTACACCCACACCGGAACAGGAGCATAGAAAGACAACTACGAGCACATTGTGCTTGAGAATTTCCATCCCCGGGCACATGGTGCTTGAGAAGGACACTGTAGTGCCCCAGTATTCACAAACAAATAAATTTAGTGCCCCGGTATTTGTGGTGAACTCTTTTACCTGACAAGGATACATTAGAAGTCATTTTCTAGGGCTTACTTTAGTAGTGCAAGGGAGCAGAAACAAGGTATTAGAACTAAAATGCAGTTTGGGGATATAAATATGTGATCACCAGTTTCACATGTTCAAAATCACTTCTACAAGATAAAAATTGTGAAGTCACTTCACAAGAGGCACTGAATGGAGAGACCTACAGGGCCTCTACGATGGTAACATTGTGTTCAGCCTCCTCTTAATGTTTTGACCACATCGGCGGTTGCACGAACGCCTCCACCGTGCACACTATAGCGGCCACTGCTAATAAGAAAGATGGCTCTTGGATCTTCAGCTAGCCAACAACTTGAACTTCAGTTCTCATCCAAACACCATGTTTAGACTTTTCACAAAGTAAACAATGTCAGTTCACCTAGGGATTCCAGCGAACATAAAAATGTGCTCCAAAAACTCTCTTACTCTCAAATTTTACTTTCTCTTGCTGCCAGTTTTACTCGAACTTCCATCACAATTTTACTCGACCTGCCACGGATGCTCTATAACCACTTCATCATGAACAACAGTTAGCAGTAGGACTCGCCTGTCAACAGGCTCGTCGAAGTTGTGCATGGGGATGGAGGAGGGAACAAGAGCAAGGAGGCTATTGTCGACGTGCCGCGCTCGAGGAAAAAGAAGCCCGCCGGTTCGAGGACGAAGGAGCCCGCCAGAGCAGCACTGCTCCCACGTGTGAGCATCTATGAGATCCAGCTGGTCACAGATGTTGAAGGCGGATGGAGACGGCCATGCTCGAGGAAGAAGGAGCTTGCCGGAGCAGAACTGCCTCCCCCTCGTGAGCATCCGTCGGACCCACGGATTAGCATTTGTTGGGGGTGGCAGGAGATGACCGTGCTCGTCGGATGGGGTGAACTACCCGAGCCCTGGGGATCAACTACATCCAGCTCGCCGTGCAAGAGGGGTCGACGGAGAAGGCAGTGGTGCTGGCACTCCGAACTTTGAGCTCACCGTGCGGGAGGGATCCGCCACGAGGAGGCGGGGTGACGGTGTGGCGGAGAAGGCGGATCCGCGACATGGCGGAGGAGGCGGGCCGACGGGGCGCCGGAAGGAGACGGGGGCGGCGGCGGCACCCGGAGGAGGCAGGGACGGCGACGTGGTGCGTAGGGCTGGTGGGCCCCGGGGGATTGGCGCGGCCGTGGGAGTTGGTGTAACATCCCAAAATTCTAAATTTTGGAATGTTATATTAAATAAATTATTATGATTGTTTGTTTGATTGTTGTGTGATTGATTGTGTGAAATTGAGTGAAAATTGAAACTTTTTGAAAGTTGAATGAGAGGGAATAAAAGGACTTTCCCAAAACTTTCATCTTGCATTTTGATCTCCATGAATTCAAATTCATTTCATCACAAAACCCTAGAGTGAAGATAATATGACTTATTTCATTTAAAGAAATGAAAAAGGGGTTGAGAAGATTTGAATTCCATTTGGGAATGTTTTAACTCAGAAACTTTATGCCACTCAAGGATTTTCATGAGAGAAGATAATAGGACTTCTTCAAAATATATGAAATAGAGTGGGGAGTGATGAGGACCACTTTTGAAATTTATATGAATCACTTTTGAAAAAGTTTTCCATTTGAAGTTTCAAGATCTTTTCTATAAAATAAATAGAGGGTTTAAAATCACTTTCTCAAATATAAAAGAGTTGGGAAAATTCTGTACAATATTATTTGGAGTTATTGGAGTTTATTCGGTATTTATTATATTGACCAAAAGTGCATTTATTGCATTATAAAATTATCTACAAAATCTTATATGCTTGAATAAATGTTCGCTATGCTATAGATGTTCCAAAATAATTTTAGAAATTATCGTGGTATTTTTAGGATTTTGTTTGGTTTTTTTGGGTTCCAAAAGCTTTTCTGTAAAAAAACGCACGCACACTGACACACACGCGCACACACCAACTGGCTTACTTGGCTGAAAATGGCCCAGCGGCCCAGCTGGCAATTGGCCCACGGCCGATCTCCCGCGCCCGAGCGAGACCCCAGCGCCCGCAGGCCTCCGCCTCGTTTGCCAGCCCCTCGTCTCCCTCTCGCTCGCACGCAGCTGCCGCTGCCAGGAGGGCCCCACCCAGGTCGCCCCCAACCTCCTGCTCGCCCTACACGGGATCATCACGCCGCGCACGCATGCCGAAATTGCCGGGCGAAGCCCTCACGGATGAGCTTATCTCCGCGACTCCGCAGCCACTGCTCGCGCCTATAAAACCCCCGTGACCCCCTCTCTCCATTCTGCCACTCCGCATCGTCCCTCGCTCCTCATAGCCACTGCCCCGCCACCTTGCATCTCGCCGGCCGAAGTTACCTCGCCGGTCCGTTCTGTCATCCATAAGGCTGCATCGACCTTGTTTTTCTTCACCCAAATACTGCTCGAGTCTGTGCGCATCTGTTTGACATTGTTTTTGCCCCTAGGGACCACCGGAGACAACGCCCCGACGACATGCGTCCTCGCCAGAGCACGGAGCCGCCATCCCCGTGCAGCACAACCCCGCCGTCCCCGACACGAGCCACCTCCACCACCGGACCGCCAACCTCGCGCATGTCTCATCCGTCATCTTCCCCGTCGCCGAGGAGCACCGCAGCCGCAGCCCCGTCCGCTGCCTAATGCCAGCGCCACCATCTCTTGTACGTCCCCGTCGCTACCAAAAGACGAGCCCCCTCTCGTTCATTTTTTAATTATTTTAGTATTAGATTAGATTGGTTAACCGCAATTTTATTAAACCGTGCGGTTTAATGAAAACCAGTCTCCGGTTTTCTTCTTATTTAGCCACAGTAGTGTTTTTTTTACTTAGTGGACATTCATCGTATAGCTACCGCAGTGAACACTCTTCAGCTACTAGAAATCCGCCATGTGGCCAGGGACCTGGTCGCGAATAAAACTTTCACAGTCAAGTCCCTGAGTTTTTAGTTTAGCCCCTAAACTTCGAATGGTTGTATCTTTTTAACCGTAGATCCAAATTCGATGAAACCAGTGGCAAATTCTTCTTCATGTTTAGATCTATCTAGTAGCATCATGTTTGTAAACTTTTTTCAGATTCAAATTTGAACTTTATTCAGATTTGAATTCAAACTTCAAATGGTCATATCTCCTAAACTGTAGTTCCGATTGATGTGATTCTTTTTGCACCATGTCACCGTAGCCAAACCCTACCACCTGGACCATTGCCACTATACTTTTCACACTATTAGTATCTATCCATGATAGTTTTATTACTATGCCAAGTATGCACGATAGATCACATCACGGTTTTGCACCTTATGTCACTTATTGTTAGCACCTAGAATTATTTGAATGCAAGTTATGTGTGTTGGATTTCCATTTGGGTTTCCGAGTCTTTTGTGTTGCATGTTATTACTCTCTAGAATGATTGCTTATGTATGTTATTTGAATTTGACGATAGACTGTCCGGAGTGCGAAGCCGAGTACTATCGATCTCTAGAATTCAACTACCAGTATCAAGGCAAGTTCACATTTGATCATTCTTTCAATTACCTATGTTTTATATTATGCACTTAGTCCTTTTGTGGTAGGATTGCATGGTAGGATTTATTGTTGCCAGATGGCTATGTCGTTACCTAGTAGTTCATTTGAGGTAGGTCTGATCTATACATCCTTGTCACCGTCGTGTAAGTTTATTTTTGCCTCGCTAAATTTAGACGTGGTTTGGGAAGCGAACATGGTGAGACATGAGTGAAAAAGTAGTAATCAGGACCAAGACTTGTAAATGAACTACCTGTGCGGTATTTGGTTTGAATGGTGGCGAAGTACACTAGGATCATACATGGTTCATCCATGGTGGGGCACCACTAGTGGTTGGCCGCCCAGGCTCAAAGGGATCAAACATGTTCTCATGTCTAAAAGCTTACATGTGCAGCCACAAGCCAACATGGGCTCTGGCTTAGTTGGGTAGTTAGTGTGACCTCTTCCGGGATAGGCTACCAGATGTAGAATGAGTAGGTGTACCGTCCTATCCATGGGTTAAGGGGAAATACTTTCAAAAGACTATGTCTCGGTCATCCTATTCTCAAACACCAGGCAATGTGAGAATTTCAAGGGAGGCGATCGAGTCTTGTTGGTAAAAGTGCGCAAACCTCTGTAGAGTGTTAAAACCTAATCAATTAGCGGTGTCCCCGGTTACGGACAACTTGAGCATCTAGTAGTGGAAATGCTGGGAGATCTCATCACTCTTAATTTAAACAGTTGGGTTTAAAATGGAACTTTGGGAATGGATTGAGTTCAGTTTGCCAACTCATCCTATGCTATATTGTAGTTGTAGAATAATACCTTTTATTCTAGGGAAAAACTAGCTTTATGCAAAACCAAACTTAGAGCTTTCCACCAGCCAAATTGCATGTACAAATAGGTTCATTATTCTTATGATGTGACTTGCCAGTACATTCAATGTACTGGCCTACATGGTTGCAACATCTTATGTTGCAGGACTTTCTACGATGAGTAAGAGTTACATTGTATCAGAGCACGATGAGTAAAACTTACACGACGGGTCGCTATAGAGATGGTATCAGAGCACATGTTGACTGTAGGACGTGACCCTAGAAACTGGAAACCCTTAGGAAAGGATTTCTCTAAAACTTTATTTTCAAAAAGATCCTTTACCTCTCTTCTTTTCTCAGCTTTATCTAATCTTTCCTTTTACCTCAAATAGTTAGACAATACCCCTTTTCCCTTGGACCACACGAAGGATGAACTGAAGCCACTCCGAGAACGACAAGATATCAGACTTCACCATACACTAGAAGAATTGAAGCTACAACAGTTGAAGCCTCTGAAGAATTAAAGAATTTGAAGACACTAACATATTCCGAGATTTAAATGAACTTTAGAGGACCAAACCCCTATTGTGTACTCACGTTAGATGTGATGTTTGTGAGCTGTCATTGTTTGATGTTTTTCCTAACAGCCACAAATAAAACTTATTTTCAAAACTATATTGTGTGTATTGCGTGTATCTCTCTCTATCCCTCTTATCTCATCCCAAAACCCTTGGACCCAATAGATGATGAATGAAGATGTACTTGTATTCTCTGGACCGATGACTCAGCCGGAGGCAGAGCTATGGATTCAAAACATGGAGAATAACTTCAGGAGCAATTTGGTTGCAAGGAAGTATGAGGTTCAATATGTTCTTTAGTACTTTACAAAAAGTGCTGCAACCTGGTGGAAAATGCATCAGGCCATACAAGGATGTAATGGAGCAAAAACTTGGGAGGAATTGAAGAAGACTGTGTTGGGATTCCGTCTTATCTGGAAACACGGTGATAAACCAATGAAGGAACCTTGTGCCTGCAAGATATGCGGAGAAATAGGACACACCCTGTGACGCCCCGAGACCAACGCTTCAGAAGACTTCCATATTTTCGTGATTGCTGTGTGTTTCATTTGTGCTTGCTCTTTTATTTTTGCATTGCCATGCCCATCTTTGTCATGTTGCATTTGTGCCTCTTGTCATTTTTTCATTCTCATAATCATCATGTGCATTGTCATATTCATGCATGCTACATTGTTGCATGCTTCATGTATGATCATGCATCATCACCTCCTCCTTCCTTATTCTTTCCTTCATTTTGGCAAGTGGCCTTTCCCCCTCCTCCATAAATTTTCATTCTTTTCCTGATGCTAGTTCACCATGCCTAAACCCTCTCTGCCAATTTTTCTGCTCTTTTGGACTTGATTTGGTTGAAATCAAAATTGCCTCAAGTTTGAATTTAGTTCAAACTTGCGATAATTTTTCTTTCTCTAAAAATGCCCAAAATACTTATTTCAAATAGTGCGTAATTCCAGCGTCGTGGGGATATTCTTAGATCTCTCATACACCCCTCTTTTATCCCTGTGTTTTTCTGTTTATTTTCTGCCTGAGGAAAATAAAAAAGAAAAGAGATAGCAGCAAGAGCGGCCTGTCTGGGCCTCCTTCTACCAGGCCAGTCCAGCAGCAGTCCAAGCAGCAGCCTCAGTGCATCCCCCTCGCTCTCTCCCGTGGTGAATCCACGCTGGACACCCATCCGGACCCACTTGGCAGCCTCTCTAGTCCTACTTTTCTTCCTCCTCCCGATCACCTCTCCCCTCATAGTAATATTCAGGGGCACATGGCCACCGTGGCTACCACGGCGCCAACGCCCATCCTTTTTAACCAGTGCTCCCTCCCTAGGGTTTCCCCTTCCTCCTTCGTGCCGCCCGCCAGGTAAGGGTAGCTCCACCTCGCCCCATCGCCGTCGCCCGACGCCATGGCCGGCTCGTGCTCAAGCTTTCCTCCAACATAGCAAGCTCGTCACCGACCCTTTCTTCATCCATGCTTAATCCTTTTGTGGTAGGATTGCATGGTAGGATTTATTGTTGCCAGATGGCTATGCCGTTACCTAGTAGTTCATTTGAGGTAGGTCTGATCTATACATCCTTGTCACCGTCGTGTATGTTTATTTTTGCCTCGCTAAATGTAGACGTGGTTTGGGAAGCGGACATGGTAATACATGAGTGACAAAGTAGTAATCAGGACCAAGACTTGTAAATGAACTACCTTGGCGGTATTTGGTTTGAATGGTGGCGAAATACAGTGGGAGCATGCATGGTTCATCCATGGTGGTGCACTACTAGTGGTTGGTCGCCCATGATCAAAGGGATCAAATGTATTCTCATGTCTAGAAGCTTATCTGTGCAGCCACAAGCCAACATGGGCTCTGGCTTAGTTGAGTAGTTAGTGTGACCTCTCCGGGATAAGCTAGCAGATGTAGAATGAGTAGGTGTACCGGCCTATCCGTGGGTTAAGGGGAAATACTTTTGAAAGACTATGTCTCAGTCATCCTGTTCTCAAACACTAGGCAGTGCGAGAATTTCAAGGGAGGCGATCGAGTCTTGTGGGGAAAAGTGCGCAAACCTCTGCAGAGTGTTAAAACCTAATCGATTACCCGTGTCCCCCGTTACGGACAACTTGAGCATCTAGTAGTGGAAATGCTGGGAGATCTCATCACTCTTAATTTAAACAGTTGGGTTTAAAATGAAACTTTGGGAATGGATTGAGTTGGGTTTGCCAACTCATCCTATGCTATACTGTAGTAGTAGAATAATACCTTTTATTCTTGGGAAAAACTAGCTTTATGCAAAACCAAACTTAGAGCTTTCCACCAGCCAAATTGCATGTACAAATAGGTTCATTATTCTTATGATGTGACATGCCAGTACATTCAATGTACTAACCTACATGGCTGCAACGTCTTATGTTGCAGGAGTTTCTACGATGAGTAAGAGTTACGTTGTAGGGTTATGGTCTACACTCAACTTGCCGTTGGCGTTGATGGAACTCCACACCCTTATGTTTGTTTTCGTTGAGACTTATGAGGTATATATCAGTTTTACGTTATTTATACATGTGATTGCACTTTGATATATACATTGATGTACTGTGTGTGCTACCATACCGATCCAGGGATGGCACAAACACACAGAGGCTTGACCGTTTGAGGTCGGGTCGCTACACTTGGTGGAGGTCGGGAGGTGGGGGACGTGGGGGTGGGGTGTTTTTCCTTTGTTAGTTTTTTGACGCTGTGTTATTCGAGTTCGGGACCATCTAATCCCTTCTATATAAGGTGCGTCGTGATCAGAATAACTATTATGATCCCATGATCACGGGATAAAAATATTATTCTGATCATAACCTGAAATTCCTGAGTTACACAACCTGAACTTCTCTCTGTACGAACCCAACCTTCAGGCTATCTTCGCAACCGAGTCTCCCCGCGCGAATTGTTCTGGTCAGTCGTGTTCTACGTGATGTAAGTGTAATCTGCAAATGGTTTATAGCAACTAAATGACTATTTTAAATAGAAATCTCACTCATTGGTGGATTTTGCTCTCAGGTCATGATGAACATGTGTCTGTTGCAATTTTACTGCCTGAGTTGTTCGACCTGAACTTCCCCCGGTGCTAGGCTGAACTTCCGCAAACATTGCCGAAATGGTTCTTGCGATATACCATTGGAAAGCTATGGACACGAGTATCATCATCCAAGTTAATTTTTTGGTAAAATGTAAGCGGTTTAAGAGCAGTTTTTGTAAGTGCATCTAGTGCCCCTTAGTGATTTTGGTGTATTGAAGACTTATAGGTTAAGGGACTAATGTGTTTTTGAGTGTACACTGGTCTATAAGTCTATGAGGAGTTTGATATTTACAGAGAAAGTCGACCCCTAAAAATGAAGTTCTTCGACTGAAGACTTTCTGAAGACTTTCAAAGTGAAGAAATTGGTGCAATCCTAAAGACATGGTATTCATTCAAGGAACATGAAGCATGAAGACTTTTGTTTTCGTAGTTTCATTTTCTCTTTCTTGAGTCATAGGAAACACCGTACTGTTAAAGGGGGTCGAGGAAATACCAAGGAAAAATTACCATGTGATGCTCAACTCAAAATCCTACACCTACCAATCCCTTCGAGCGAAGCCATTGGAAATCTCATAAGGTTCAGTCATATTCTTCAGTGACAGAGACGAAGTTCTTCTGGTCTCTGGGGAATTTGTTCTGACTGAGGAGTTAGGAATTCGCCAGTGCGGATTGCCTACACAGTGAGGAACATGATAGACCTGAGGAATTTGATACTCAAATTTCCAACCATTATTGTGCCTTGTGCCAGCTGTCCCAAAATATCTACCCACCTAATGGTCATATCATTGAAGGGCATTTATGTCTTATCATGTGGGGCTACTCCCTAGGCTATAAATAGCCGCCCCCTACAACCACTAGCTAGTTGGCTGCTCTGAGAGAAACTGACGCTTGTCATTTGAGAGCAGCCCATCCTCCGAGGACTTTGAGCGAAAATCATCAAGTGAGGAAAACCCAAACCCAAACCCAAACACCTACAAACCCCAAGTGATTGAGCATCACTGAAGAGATTGATCCTGCGTGGATCCAACGCTTGTTACCTTTGAAGACTGTGCTTCTTCCAGACGGTTAGGCGTCAAGGTCTAGAGCATCCAAGAGGAACTGTGGATCACCGAGTGACCAAGTTTGTGAAGGTTCGGAAGTCACCTGAAGACTTACCACGAGTGATTGGGCGAGGTCTTTGTGACCTTAGGTCAAGGAGAATATGGTGAGGACTATGTGTCCGGGACTGTGTGTCCTCAGGTTTAAATACCTAGCCGCTCCAACCAGACGTACAACTGAGACAGCAGTTGGAACTGGTCTACCAAATCATTGTCTTCACCAAGCTCACTGGTTCTATTTCCTCAACTCTTTCATTTCCTCATAACTGTGTTGAGTGCTTGTTCGTATCTATGTTTGAAGACTTTGACTGAAGACTTTCTCAATTTCCTCAGTTCAATTTCTTCACTCTGTTTGTCTTCATCCTGTGTTATCCTGTGTTTACGCTTTCTTTACTTTGTGCTTGTCTTCATTTCATCATGATGACTATGCTTGTGCTCGGTTATGTTTACTTTTGAGTACTTATTCCGCTGCTAGTAGTTCTTCACCAATGAATTTCCTCACCTGCAAATTCCTCAATGAAGAATTCATAAAAGTCACCTATTCACCCCCCCTCTAGTCGATATAACGCACTTTCAATTGGTATCAAAGCAAGGTACTCCCTTGTTTTGTGTGATTTTGGTTTAACCGCCTGGAGTTACAGTTATGTCGACCGCAGGTATGAAGAAAGTGACATGCCCCACCTTTGACGGTCACGAGTATCCCAAGTGGAAGGCCATGATGAAGAAGGGCCTCATGGCGATGAACAATGAGCTGTGGACCGTCACTGAGATTGGTCTGATCGATCCGTGCAATATGGCGGAAGCTGATGACATTCGCAAGTACACTCTTCTAAACCTCACGGCAAAGGACGTCATCTGCTCCTATATGTCTCAAAATCAGTTCAAGAATATCATGCATCTCAGCCATGCGAAGCTTATCTAGGACCGTCTCTCTGAGGTCTATGAAGGTCATCGAACCTGTCATGATCCTTGGTTTGAGGACTTCAAAGAATCTCTCAAAGCGATGACATTCGAACCAGAATCATCATCTTTTGCATCATGCCTTATGTCAAAAGATGCTAAGGTAACTGAATGCTACCTATCCTAGTCTAGTGATGATGAATCTGGTGATGAATTTGGACCCAGCTATGTCAAACTTGCTTCCCTTTCCACTAAACAACAAAGAGCTTTGGAAAAGTTCAATACATGCTAAATAACAGCGATGATATATTGGGTGAAGAAATGGATCAGTCAAAAGCTTTGGCTGAAAGTCTTCAGAGACTTCATACTAAGTATGACACCCTTCAAGATCATCATAACACTCTCTTATCTGATCATGAGAAGCTTTCTTATGAACTTCTTCAAAGAAAGCAAGACCTTGAGAAGCTAAGAGTGAGTTATGAAGATCTTCAGAAGGAGCGCGATTCATTACTTGCTCAACAAATCAGCGCTTCTCAGGAAAAATTTGTTCCTCCATGCTTGAAGTGCATTGAACGTGAATCTGCTAATTCTTCACCTGAATGTTCAAATGCTGCTAATGTTTCAACTTCTTCACATGCCTCTACTATCACTAATTCCTCATCTGAGGACACTGCTAGTATCACTGACGATGCAGGGCTGAAGGAATTGTACATGAGAGGCATGTACAAAAGCCTCAAAGGGCATCGGACTCTTTGTGATGTGCTTAAGAAGCAGATCCTCAACAGGAACCCTAGGAAAGAGGGTATTGCCTTTGAGAGGAAACTCAATGCTGATGGTACATATTGCTGAGCAGTACCCCAAAACCTCATGGGTTGCTACAAAGGGACCTCTAGTTGATCCATCTAACTTATCTCGCTTTGCATGTGAATCTCCTCGTTCTGATGATGAGTCAATTGACTCCAACTATAAACTGTTCAAAAATCAGAATGGTGAAATATTTGCTAGATATGTTGGCACTAACTGCTGGAACGGTCCTCCTATGAAGAAAATCTGGTTTCCCAAAAGGTGCCTTGAAAGTCTTCAGGTGAATGTCCTCAAGACACCACCTGTGAAGAATAGGAACCCCAGATCAAATTCTTCATATGGACCAAACTCCTCAAAAGGATCAAAGTCCGCATATGAATATCATCGTGCTAACAACTCTGTTCCGCAGGGAAGAGCTAAGGGCTATGAATATGAGCATTATTCTTCTAATTATTATGTTCATAAGTCCTCGAAGAATTTCTCTGTTTATTCATATGCTTATCCTAACCCCTCCTATGTGAAATGAAATGTACTGGCTTCTATGCCACCTTTCTTGTATGGAGCTTGCAAAGTGATGAACTCTTTGCCACCCCTTCAGATGTGGGTGGTGAAGAAAAAGAACAAATCTCTTCTGCAGGGTCAGGTCTCCAGACATACGTAATCGTCTGAAGAATTTGCTGGAGACCTGAATGTGCCTGAAAGGACGCAGGCTAATCATGAAGAAATGAACTTTCATTTCTCACATCCTCATACTGCTTTATCTACTCTGTTGCTTGATGAAATTGATCTGATGAATTAATGTCATATTCTTCACTGATGAAGTATATGAGTTCGTAAGTTGCACTAATTCATCTGCAGGATGATCAACCCAAAGCCACTGAGTGGGTCCTCGATAGTGGATGTACAAATCACATGCCTGGTGACAAGAATCTATTGATGGATGCTCCCTTATCACCGTCGCATCTGAAGCATATCATCTTCGCTGACAAAGGAAAAAGTCAGGTATTGGGTCTAGGTAAGGTTGCGATCACAAAGGATCGACACATGGACAAAGTCATGCTTGTCGAGTCCTTAGGATACAACCTCATGTCTATCTCAATGCTTTGCGATCTTGATATGGTAGTTGTCTTTGGCAAGTACCGTTGTGTTGTGGTTATGTAAGCTGACAATTCCAAAGTCTTCGAAGGCTTTAGGAGAGGAGACCTGTATATTGTTGATTTCTCTACAGGACCGCAACCAGCCGTGTGTCTACTTGCAAAAGCTTCAGAAGGCTGGCTCTGGCATCGATGACTTGGTCATGCAGGCATGAGGAATTTGCACACGCTTGCAAAGAAGAAGCATGTCATTGGCATCGAGAATGTCAAATTCCTCAAGGATCACTTATGCGGAGCCTGAGAAGCTGGGAAGATGACAAAGGCTAAGCATCCAGTGAAGACTATCATGACCACCACTCATCCATTTGAATTGCTTCACATGGATCTCTTCAGTCCTAACCATTATTCTGCAGTCTCAAATGATGCATCTCAATATGGCTTTGTTATTGTTGATGATTACTCTCGATACACATGGGTACACATTGTTACTTACAAACATGAAGTGCAGGAAGTCTTCAAACGATTTTCCTCGAGGGCTTCAACCAACTTTGGTGTGAAGATCAAGCAAATTAGAAGTGACAATGGAACTGAGTTCAAGAATTCTGGTCTTGATGACTATCTTGATGAACTTGGTATTACTCATGAGTTATCTGCTCCTTATACTCCTTAGCAGAATGGCGTCATGGAGCGCAAGAACATGAGTCTTGCTAAGATGGCTCGCACTATGCTTGGCGAATACAAAATGCCTCGTCGTTTCTGGATTGAGGCAATTGATACTGCGTGCCACATCATCAATAGAGTATATCTTCACAAATTCTTCAAGAAGAATGCCTTGAACTCCTCACCGATAAGAAACCCAATGTAAGTTATTTCAAAGTCTTCGGTGCTAAATGTTGGATTAGAGATCCTCATCACAACTCAAAATTTGCACCGAAAGCACATGAAGGTTTTATGCTTGGTTACGGAAAGGACTCGCACACCTACAGAGTTTTCAACAACGTTCTTCACAAGGTTGTTGAAACTATAGATGTGCGGTTCGATGAAACTAATGGCTCGCAAAGAGAGCACCTACCTTCTGCGATAGATGAACCAGCACCTGAGGAAACTATCAAGTTCAAGTCTACTGAGGATGTCATTCCTGCTGAAGAATCCGCTGAAGAATTCATTCCAGAACATGAAGAACATCAAGCTAATGCACCTGAAGACAATGCTGATCAAATTCCTCAATGACAACCAGCTCATCCTCGCGTTGTAAAAGAAGTGCAAGTTGAAAAGATCATCAATGACATCAAAGCGCCAGGTCCTCTCACACGCTCAAAAGCTTCACATTTATCTAACTTTTGTGGGCACTATGCTTTTGTCTCTATCACAGAGCCCACTAAGGTAGATGAAGCATTTCTGGAGCCTAAGTGGATTCAGGCCATGCAAGAAGAATTACATTAGTTCGAGCTCAACAACGTCTGGGAACTAGTCAAACGTCCAGATGCTCGTAAGCACAATATCATTGGCACAAAATGGATCTATCGCAACAAGCAAGACGAAAATGGCCTTGTGGTAAGGAATAAGGCACGACTTGTAGCTCAAGGCTACACACAGGTTGAAGGAATTGATTTCGATGAAACTTTTGCACCTGTTGCTAGACTTGAGGCTATTTGCATATTACTTGCTTATGCTAACCATCATGATATCACTCTATATCAAATGGATGTGAAAAGTGCATTCCTCAATGGAAGCTTGAGGAAGAAGTATATGTCGCTCTACCCCAAGGTTTTGAAGATCCAAAGCATCCTGACAAAGTCTTCAGACTCAATAAGGCCCTCTATTGCCTCAAGCAGTCCCCGCGGGCGTGGTATGACACTTTGAAGGAATTCCTTATGAAGAATGGCTTCAAACCCGGTTCACTTGACCCTACTCTTTTCACTAAATCTTATGATGGTGAATTGTTTGTGTGCCAAATATATGTTGATGATATTATCTTTGGCTGTACTGACCAATGTTATAGTGATGAATTTTCCTATATGATGAGTGAAGAATATCAAATGTCTATAATGGGAGAATTGAAATTCTTCTTAGGTCTTCAAATTCATCAACAACGCAATGGCATATTCATATCTCAGGAGAAATACCTCAAGGATGTACTGAGGAAATTCGGCATGCAACATTGCAAAGGCGTCAAAATTCCTATGCCCACAAATGGTCATCTGTGCACTGATGAAAATGGTATCGACCTCGATCATAAGGTATACCACTCCATGATTGGTTTTTTATTGTACTTATGTGCATCTAGGCTAGATATTATGCTTAGTGTTTGCATGTGTGCCCAATTTCAAGCTACACCGAAGGAATCACACCATAAGGCTGTGAAGCATATTCTTCGATATCTAGCTCACACACCAACACTTGGATTATGGTACCCCAAGGGCTCGGCTTTTGATCTCATTGGATATTCTGACTCTGACTATGCTGGTTATCATGTGGACCGCAAGTAAACATCTGGTACATGTCATTTCCTCGGACGATCTTTGGTCTGTTGGTCCACGAAGAAACAGAACTGCGTATCACTATCTACTGCTGAAGCTGAGTACATTGCCGCTAGTTCTTGCTGTGCTCAATTGCTATGGATGAAGCAAACTCTCAAGGAATATGGCGTCAACATGAAGAATGTGCCTCTCTTCTGTGACAATGAGAGTGCTATCAAGATTGCTCACAACCCAGTTCAGCACTCGAAGACAAAGCACATTCAGATTCGTCATCATTTTCTTCATGATCATGTGTTGAAGGGCGACATTTCTATTGGGCATGTGAAGACTGAAGAACAGCTAGCCGATATCTTCACTAAGCCCTTGGATGAGAAGAGATTTAGCAAGTTGTGGTGTGAGCTAAATATCTTAGAATCTTCGAATGTTCTTTGAAAAGGACACTCATCCTAACACTTATGCAAAATTGATGACTTAGATGTGCAACACATGAAGAAACGTTTTTCTTCAATCAATGAAGAATAACACTCTAAGTGTGAAGAAATTAACGAATAATTTGATTCTCAGAACCCTACGACAATTGTACGCGGTATCTGAAATCATCATTCTTATACGGTGGGTCACGCCACCACCAAAAGTTGAAAATCCTCAATTTGAGTTTTTTTGTTTTGAAATTCCTCAGTTGTTCAAATTCTTCAACTTTGCTTAGTCTTCTCTGTTTCCGTCATTTTTCTTCATTGGCTATATATATATGAATGTGATCAGACCCGCCCCCCTCTATGTTATACTCAACCCAATCTGTTCACAAATTCTTCATGTGCGTTCTATTTGAAACTCGTTCAAAATCTTCGTTGTGTCCTTGTCAGCTGAATAAATTGCAAACGGAACTTTAAAACCTATCTTATCTAAATTTTCGGCTTTGCCGCTCAAACCTTTCCGCATCCCACAATATACTTATCTATTCACCCACGATCGCACATGATCTCCACTTCTCAGTACATGGACGACACATGTCAAGCGAATGAGAAGGGTCAGGGGTACGTTCGTCCAAATTCTTTAGGCGAATAGTTTTTCACCGTGCCTATAAATACCCCCCTTTCCCTTCCTCACTTCCTTTACTCCGCTCGACCTCTCTCCAGCTCGAGCTTCTCAAACCCTAGCGTCGCCACTACATCATCATTGCTGGTGAGGAAAAGCTTCACTGCCTCGACCTCATCGCCGTCGTACTCGCTCCGGTCGTGGAAATCTTCACTCTGCCGCCGCCGTAGCTATCTTCGTCCGCCAAGTTAGGGCGTGGAAGATCTGCACTGACGAACTTCACATCTCCACATTCCAGTTTGTTGTGTTCTTCGTCCAGGGTAATTAAAAGTTACTTTTACTGCCCTCTTTGATTCAAATGATTTCTACAAAATCCTCAAAGGTGTTTTTCTTCATGTCTTCACACACTAAAACACCTCACATGTCATCTGTTCTTGATTCGTTTCTCTAAGCTATGTTTTTCTTCAAGATTCCTCGAATGTGTGGATTTTCGATCTATACATCTCTGGAACCTAAGACAAAGAACGCTTAGTGAAATTCTTCAAGACTCATCTGGTCAAATTCCTCAAACTTGTTCTTTATAAAAACCTTCTGAGAACACATATGACCTCTCCAAATTCCTCGCAAGTATACTCTGTTCACAGGTACTCATGTCAGCTACAGAATCACTAGGTTCTCATCAACTTAACTCATTTGCAGCGTTCCTCGAAGAAAAGTTGCATACCTATTCAAAGAATTCAATTGTTCAAATTCCTCAACTGAAGAAAATGGCTGATGGTAAGAAGCCACAGAAAGGAGGAAAGAGGCCTGGGGTCAACACTGCCTTTGAAATACCTAAGGACATCTATGCTGGGTACTGCACACCCCCTGAGGAAGATAAAAATCAGTGCAAGGTGCGCATTCAAAAGATTGAGAGGAGATGTGCAAGAGAGTGGAGGGAGTACAGATATGTCACTCCCAAATATATGAATAAATTTGCACTAAATCCTCCATGCCCAAGACCTCCGCTGGCACATGGTCAAATAGCTGATCCCACCAGCCTCAAGCGTGGTGAGGATTATCCTGATGAATGGGCCAAGCGCCAGGCCAAGTTGGCCAAACAAGCAAAAGATGCAGTGAGGAAATTCGACAAAGACTCTTCTGCCGCTGCTGCTGTTGAGGCCTCTGTAAAGCCGAAGAAGGCCATGCAAAGAAGCCTGCTCACAAGTCCAGTGCTTCACCAGCAATGCCCTCACGGCCGAGTTCCTCGGCTATGCCCTCACGACCAGATTCCTCAAAGCCCTCACGGCCAATTCCTCATGCTGCTCCTAAGTCCTCAGCTCCTCCGCCAAAGTCCTCAGTTTCTCCAACCAAATCCTCAGCACCTGTGCATCTCGCCACGTGCCAAAGGACCACAGACATATCTATTGCCTCAGGAGCCTCTCCAAGTTCCTCAGCTGCTCCCACTCTTCTGAAGAAGAAGACCACTTCTGGACGAGGTCCTCGACCAAGTCCTCATAAGAAACAAGTTGCTTCCCAAGTGCCCTCTAATGATGATGAAGCTGATGATGAAGAACTTGTTGAAATCATCAGGGACAGGCAACTCAGGGCCGCTAGAGCCAAATGCAGTAATGTGCCATTAATGCAGGATCCGAAGTTAATCCTAGACTTCATTGACTTGTGGCACAATGACCCCAACACACCTCTTCCTGAGCTGAACCTCACTTCTGGTCAAAGTCATGTACTGACTCACTTCATTGATGAAGAAAAATGGAAATTTGAACAGGGAAGGAGGGTGAAGAAAGCGCAGTACAAGAAAGAGTGCTTTCTGAAGCAAAATGTTCTGAAGCTTTCACCTGAAGAACTTGTTGCTCTTCAATCTGAAATCAAGTGATGAATTTGATCGCTACTATGCTGACTGGCTAGGAGCCAAAGTCAGATTTGTAAAGATAACTGAATAGTTCACTTCCAATGTTGCAGCCCCAATGCAACAGGAAATTCCTCAGGCTGAAGCATCTGCTCAGCCGACTGAAGAAAATGCCAGCACCGCTGATGACAATCAGGTTGCTGAAGAAAATGTGAGTTTCAGGGCTGATGACTGCATTCCAGCCGCTGATGAAATTGCCAGGGCATCCACTAGTGGTGCGCTTGAAGAAAATGAGGAAGTCAGGGTAACTGCATCAGTTATACCTGAAGAAATTCAACTCAATTCCTCTGCTCCCGCACCTTCACCAACTCCGATCCTTCCATCTGCATCAGATGTGAAGAAGACCAAGGCTGCAAAGCTTGCAGCAGTGAAGAAAAGGAAGGCATCAACTGCATCAGATTCTTCAGCTCAGAAGAAGATGAAGCCATTGACTAGCACATTTGCAAACCCCATTGATGTTGTTCCTATCTCAACCATGCCATCAAAGGACCTTGTTCCTTTTGATGAAGAATATGTGATTCCAAGTGAATCTGATGAAGAGAATCCCTCTACTGCTTCATCGGAGCAGATGGATGAAGAAATTGAAGTGGATACAATCCCTTCAACACCAGTTGTCTCCTCGCCTATGCCTCAGTTTACTGATGAAGAGGCTGGCATTGAAGAAATGGGAGATGAAGATGTGGACATTGGTTGTACCACACCCGTGCTAAGTGATGAATTTTGGGAAAGTCAGCACCCCAACTTTCCACTCTTCACACCATTGCAACAAATTCCTCAGTCCCAGTAACTACTGTACAAATGGGATCTGATGAACCACATGCCACACCGTCTCTCCATGAAGAAATTCCAGCCACTAGTGCTGAAGATCATGTAGATGAAGAATTGAAGTCCCAGGCTGCCACTGAAGCAGCACCTGAAATTCCTCAGCCTATGGAACCTGAGATCGAGATTCCAGAGGTTGTGATGCAATTGACAGACACTCGTCACCCCAAGCCAAAGGATCCATTCTCAAAGAAACAGAAATTGAAGGCTGATGATTTCTTCGGCGAGCACGTGTTCTTCACTAACTACAATCCTTATGACTCTGCTCGTCTAAGGAGGAAGCATTTCTGGACTGCAAGCCAGACCAACTTCTATTCTTCACTGCTTTTCAACAAAGACAAAATCTTCTACCATGAGCATATTCCTCACATGGACATGGAATCATTACCTTGCTTCTCTTCTGTGCTCAATGTTATTCATGATGGAGGCCTCCTCAACTTTTGCTCTGACATTGTTGATTGGAATGAAGAGCTTATTCTTCAGTTCTACTCTACATTGCACATCATAGGTGATCCTGAAGATATCAACACCTGGGTCTTGGACTTGATGACCGAAAATACTCACTATAAGGCACCGGCCTCTGAATTGCTTCACGCCCTGCCCATCAGTCCACCCAGTAAAGGAGCTCGCTGCCTGTATCATGAACCAGATCTCATAGCCCATTACATGCAAGTGTTAATGAAGCCATTGAAGCCCGGTCAAGCCCCAAGGACCAAATTCCTCGTGAAGGATTTACTCTATGTGCCCAGAACCGTCTATCACATTTTGACGAGGACAATGAGTCCCATCAAAGGCCATGACTCATCTGATGAGGAAATAGTTGGCACTATGAAGAATCTGCTATTCAACATCATTCATAGCATTCCTATCAACTATCATGATTTCTTCACGAGGACTCTGGCAAATGCTGCACTTTCTTCGTTTGAGCTGAAACCTTATGCTCCTTGGATTATGAGATTCCTCAGGACAAGGTCTTCACTCAACTACAAGGCTGATTTTCAGAATCACCTTAGCTATCTGCCCCTGATTGAAGTCCTCAAGCAGGCTTTTACTTCAACTGATGAAACGGGCAAGGCTCCTGCAGTCATTGATGAAGGCATTTGTCCATTGGATGGTCAGTTTCGCAAAGCTGCATCTTATTCCACCAATGATGACTCTGCCACACATGACTCTCCTGCCAATGCACCCAAGTCTACTCCTCAAGCCACTGCTCCTCGTGTGATGACTGACCATGAGCTTCTGCTTAGTCTTCACCAGAAGGTGGATCGAAACCATAAATGGGTTAAGCGTCAGTTTGGTTAATTTCTTCACAACATGACTGCTACACACAATGCAGTGAAGAAAAACCATTACTACCTCCATGAAGTCTTCGATCGCACCTGGGCCATTCTATCACATCTGTATGATGAAGAAGATCTCAAGAAAATGAGTCTCAAGGAAAATTTTGACTGGTCTGCACCTCCACCGAAGAAATTCAAGAATGTCAAGGTTCCTTCTTTGGTGTCCAGCTCATATTCTTCATCACGCGATACCGACGAGTACGAAGACTTGGACGACACTGCGGCAGGCCCTTCAACGACAAACGACCCCAACAACGCTGGCGCTCCTTCATCAGCTTGATATTCTTCAGGGGCGTTAGTCCTCATTTTCGATCCTTTTGGTCATTCGATGACAAAGGGGGAGAATTTTGAGTTAGTCTTCAAGCGGGTCTGTCTATATGGGCATTTTTTTGCTAAGTTACAACTCTCGTTCTTCTGAAACTTTATTGGATCGAGTTCTAAACTTAAACCCGAAGGTGCTATGATACGTTGATGTATTTTTCTGCATCCTTATTCCTCATATATGTTAGTGCACGCATGCTGAATTACATCAGTCACCATATTTCATCATGCATTTCAAATTCCTCATTATGATATGTCAAATGCATGTATGAATTACATGATATAGGGGGAGATCTCCATGATTCTACTCTTCAAGTGTGCAATGCTTCAAAAGCAAATTCCTCATCATGCACATCTTCAGGGGGAGTTCTTCTATATCTTGCAATCAAATTCCTCAATATCAGTATTTACACTTCATATGTTTATCCCCGTTGAAAACTTAACCTATATTGTCATCAATCACCAAAAAGGGGGAGATTCTAAGTGCATCTAGTGCCCCTTAGTGATTTTGGTGTATTGAAGACTTATAGGTTAAGGGACTAATGTGTTGTTGAGTGTACACAGGACTATAAGTCTATGAGGACTTTGATATTTACAGACAAAGTCGACCCCTAAAAATGAAGTTCTTCGACTGGAGACTTTGGATTTCTGAAGACTTTGAAAGTGAAGAAATTGGTGCAATCCTGAAGACTTGGTATTCATTCGAGGAACATGAAGCATGAAGACTTCTGTTTTCGTAGTTTCATTTTCTCTTTCTTGGGTCATAGGAAACACCGTACTGTTAAAGGGGGTCGAGGAAATACTAAGGAAAAATTTCCATGTGATGCTCAACTCAAAATCCTACACCTACCAATCCCTTCGAGCGAAGCCATTGGAAATCTCATATGGTTCATTCATATTCTTCAGTGACAGAGACGAAGTTCTTCTGGTCTCTGAGGAATTTGTTCTAACTGAGGAGTTAGGAATTCGCCAGTGCAGATTGCCTACACAGTGAGGAACACGATAGCCCTGAGGAATTTGATACTCAAATTACCAACCATTATCGTGCCTTGTGCCAGCTGTCCCAAACTACCTACCCACCTAACGGTCATATCATTGAAGGACATTTATGTCTTATCATGTCAGGCTGCTCCCTAGGCTATAAATAGCCACCCCCTACAACTGCTAGCTGGTTGGCTGCTCCGAGAGAAACTGACACTTGTCATTTGAGAGCATCCCATCCTCCGAGGACTTTGAGCAAAAATCATCAAGTGAGGAAAACCCAAACCCAAACACCTACAAACCCCAAGTGATTGAGCATCACTGAAGATATTGATCCTGCGTGGATCCGATGCTTGTTAACTTTGAAGACTGTGCTTCTTCCAGACGGTTAGGCGTCAAGGTCTAGAGCATCCAACAGGAATTGTGGATCGCCGAGTGACCAAGTTCGTGAAGGTTCAGAAGTCACCTGAAGACTTACCACGAGTGATTGGGCAAGGTCTGTGTGACCTTAGCTCCAGGAGAATACGGTGAGGACTGTGTGTCCGGGACTATGTGTCCTCATGTTTAAATAGCTAGCTGCTCCAACCAGACGTACAACTGAGACAACATTTGGAACTGGTCTACCAAATCATTGTCTTCACCAAGCTCACTGGTTCTATTTCCTCAACTCTTTTATTTCCTCATAACTATGTTGAGTGCTTGTTCGTATCTGTGTTTGAAGACTTTGACTGAAGACTTTCTCAATTTCCTTAGTTCAATTTCTGCACTCTGTTTGTCTTCATCATGTGTTATTCTGTTTTTACGCTTTCTGTACTCTATGCTTGTCTTCATTTCATCATGATGACTATGCTTGTGCTCTGTTATGTTTACTTTTGAGTACTTATTCCGCTGCTAGTAGTTCTTCGCCAAGGAATTTCCTCACCTGCAAATTCCTCAGTGAAGAATTCATAAAAATCACCTATTCACCCCCCTTCTAATCGATATAACGCACTTTCAGTTTTGAAAACCATTTTTTCTTCATACAAAAACATGAATCGTATTTTCGATCGCATTTATAAACTGTTTATCGAAATGAGGCAAATAATATGGTGTTGCAAAGCTGCTGCAAAACCGCTCCTCCCACATCTTGATAGTTTTCTCTAATTCCCTATGGTTAAAAAGTAATTTGGAAAATCATAAAATTTGGCAAACCAAACAACCGAGTTTGTACTTTTGATGTCATTTCTAAATGTCTAATCCAATTGAGGCAAATGATATAGAGTTGGAAAGCTTATGAAAAAGCACTACTTTTTCATTTTGAAAGTTTTATCTAATTTTGAACGGTTTAAGAGTAATTTAGAAAACGGTACAAGTTCCATCGAGTTCGTATTTTTGAGTTAATTTTTTAACTGTACGCCTGAATGCTGCAAATGATATGGCGTTGGAAAGCTTGAACACATGTGAAACTTTTTGGTATATATTGTTTCTCTCAATTATTTAAGGTTTTAAGTCAATTTTGAAAATGGCTAAAAAGGTATTTTCGCCGTAATTTCTACAAATTTTGTCGGAATGGTGCAAATAATATATTGTTGAAAAGCTACGGAAAATGTGAAACTTTTTCTTGTTGATGGGTTTCTATGATTCCTAGCCATTTTTAAGTAATTTTGAAAACAACGATATTATTCTTTCTGCCTTTATCGTGAAACAGATTCTTCGAATGCACCGTGTGAAGAACTTCAACTTCTTGGCATGTCTACTTAAACTTCACTCTGTTTTTTACGTGCTTTTTTTGCTCGTAGTTCCTCATCCACTCACCGGAATTGAGCAAGTGATATACCGATGGAAACCTGCTGTAAACACGCAACTTTCCCGTGTTGATCATTTTTTCATACTCGCGGCGGTTTTAAAAAAATTCATCTGAAATTCATTCAGTGTAGTAGTTGAACTTCTTGTTGTTTTGATGTTGAACTTCTGTGACGTATTTTCAATTGTAATTTTCTCATCCATTCGTCATTGTTACACAAATGATATTTTCCTTTTGTACAAACCTCTCTCACAATATTTTTTTAAATTTCTCCGACCGAGAACTTGAACTTATAACAACAAAAAATTTGGACCTTGCTTTTTTATTCATTTTTCTCATATAAAACACATACCATGTAGTACATGAACTTTTTCCATTTTTATAATTTGAATTTTTGGTTTTCATTCTGAAATAAAATTTCTCCCAAATAATATACTGAACTTCTTTGTGAATTGAGAGAATTATTTTAAAACGCAAAAAACCAATTCTTTTTTTGTGGTTTTTAACATGGAAATGCAAGGTGAACCTCTCTTGCAACAATTTTTTAACTTCCTCGGACAGAGCACTTGAACTTATTTCAACAAACCTTTTAAGATTTTATTTTTCTATTACTTTTATTATCACCTGAAATGCATTCCTTGCAGTAGTTGAACTTCTCATTGTTTTCACCTTGAACTTCTGTCACGTATTTTTGTACAACATCTCTCACAAGAATTTTTGAACTTTCTCGGGGGCTGAGCACTTGAACTTCTAGCAAAAAAACTTTAGGATTTGCATTTTCATTCTTTTGTTTAATACAAATGCACACTGTGTAGTACGTGAACTTCTGGCAGTTATCAATCTGAACTTCTGAGATCATGCGTTCTGCCATCATCGGAAAAACCAAGTCTCTGAAAATGCACTTCATGAAGAGGTTGAACTTCTGGAGCTGTTGTTTTTGAACTTCACTCTGTTTTTTGCGTGTTGTTTTTACTTGTAACTCCCCAACCACTTATCGGAATTGAGCAAATGATAAACCAATGGAAAGCTGTTGAAGGCACACAACTTCTTTGAATATGGTTAAACTTTTTTTTCGAACAACATACATCAATTTGTGTTTAACCGTTTATTCTTTTGGAACAAGAATATGATATGCCCTTGGAAATTTGTTGAGTAGAAAGAACATTTTCCATGCAAAGCATTCTTGTTTCGAAATTGTAATGGATTGATAGGATTATTTTGAAGACACCAAAACAACATTTTTGTGTGTGTTTCTCAATTAAATACATGGTGAACCTCTCTCACAAGAATTTTTCAACTTCACCGGGCAGGTCAGTTGAACTTCCAGCAACAAAATAGTTAGACTTTGCCTTTTCATTCTTATTTTTATCATACGAAAATGCAGACCATGCAATACGTGAACTTCCGACAATTATCAATTTGAACTTCTCTCTGTTTCGCTTAGTAATGGAATAAATCCGAGTTTTTTATAGACATCGAACCTCTCTTACTGTTTTATTAGAACTTCTTTATGTCTTTTTAGAAATGTGAAAATTAGAGTTTTCTTTAGAAACATCAAACTTCTTCATTATTTCAAAATTGAACTTATTGGTTTTATTCTTTAGTAACCGGAAAAATCTTATTTTTAAATAAATATCAAACTGCACCACTTTTAAAAATTGAACTTCCTGGTTTTGTTCTCCATTAATGAGGGAACCTGAGTTTTATTATATACATTGACTACCCAGTTTGTTTAAATTGAACTTCTTGCTTTATTCTTTAGTAACGGGAGAAATCTGAGTTTTGTAAAAAACATCAAACCACTCTACTATTATAAATTGAACTTCTTGGGTTTATTGTTTTAGTAATGAGGAAAATCTGAGTTTTTTATATACATTGAACATTGTCCATTATTTTATTTTGAACTTCTTGCTTTTATTCTTTTAATAATGAGAAAAGTCCAAGGTTTAAATTACATCAAACAATTCTATTATTTAAAATTGAACTTCCTAGTTTTTATTTTTGCTAGGAGTATTTTAATGAACATCCAATTGTTATGGCATTCAAAACCAGAATGTTTTTTTAGAAACAAATATTTTTTGCTTTTTTAATAAACTTCAGACTTCACTATTTTTAAAATTTGAACTAGATGGCTTTTTTTATGTTCACCTCTTTATTTATGGATACCCAATGTGCGTGTTTTGCCGTAAGCAAACATATTGAACTATCCGCGGTAGAGAATATGAACTTCGCATCAACCTTTATTTGTCTTCAAGAAATGCACACTTGTATTTTGCTTTTAATATTGAACTTCTATGCTCTAATTTTTTGTAATAGTTTCATGAAGGAGAAGGAAAGCAACAATATAATGTGTGTCAGAGAGCAACTAGTTGGGGAAACCAACCAATACATGATACATTTTTACTGGAAAGAACAGAGAACAATTTTTTTATCGTGTCTTTCCAATTTGAACCTCCCTAAAGAAGTTTATTATTCAATGTTTTTTTAGTGTTTTTGTATTGCTGCTTCTCAAAATTGAACTTCATAATTTTTCACTCCATGAACACAAAAAACTGACACTATAAAACCAATATAGCGTAACAAACATGACAAAAAATAGTTCTAAACTTTAGTGTAATACGCGTGCGTGGACACACATCCACAATTTTCTTTTTGTCTTTTCATGAAATGAAAACAATTTCAGTCTCACATGCATAGGCATCAAACTTCCATGAATTACAAAATGAACTTGTTTGCGTCAACTTAGATAAACTTACCTCATGAGCAACAATACATGAACCTCTCCTAGCTTGTTGGGACCAAAGATCATTTTATGCAAAGGAGCACTGGAGGAGGGCAGAGGGGCTGAGAAGCTTGGCATCGTCAGCGTTCTGTATAGGGAGGTGTGGAAATACAACCTATTCTAGGTGGTGGCAGGCAACCCAGCAGCTCGGCAGGCTCCTGGCCGAAGGGGCGCGTGCAAGATCCATGACACAGCTGCCTCTATCTTCTCTACCGGATGTGGCCACCCAACTACAGGTCGTGCCCTCCTCTAGCTATAGGTGTATCGCGGGTAGGCACGGTGGACATCAGGTGGTGGCAGCAGTAGGGACAGCAAGGCTCACCGGTCGACAAGCTCGTCGGATTTGGGCTCGGGGATGGAAGAGGGAATGAGAGGGAGGAGGGCGTCGTCGGCGCGCCTTGGTCGAGGATGAAGGAGCTCGCAGGACCAGCACAATCTCCGCGTGAGCATCCGTAGAACTAGTGGCCAGTGCTCAGATCCGAGGCCACCGGCGGGTCCCTATGCAGTACGAGATCGGGGTCGCTGGGAGAAGGGGGCGGAGGTGGGCATCATGTCACAGCGGCTAGTGGATCCGGTAATAGGGCGCGGGGGCTACGCTAGGGGCGGAGGAGCTCGCGAGTTGGGGCGGCGGCTCCGGTGGCCGGAAGCGCGGCGGTGGATATCGCGGCTTTGCTGGCCAGCAGCGGGTGGGTGTTGGGGTCGGGTGGCCGGCGGCAAGAGGTGCGTCGGGGTTGGGGGGCGGCAGCGGGTTAGTCCAGGGGTGGCGGCGGGAGCCAGGGGGCGATGATGGGATAGTGCGGAAGCCAGGGGGAATCGACAGAGGTGGTGCGGGAGGTTGGGGTTTTTTCCTTTTTTGTTTTCGGGAGTTCGGGATCCACTCGGTGTCATGTATATACGGCGCTCCGTGATACAAATAGTTATTCTAATCCTAGGATTAGAATAGTGTTGTCCTATACACACAAACACACACATACACACACACATATATATATATAACCGTGCCGCAACTACATGTGGGTGTTAGCAAGATCATTTGCATGTCGCTTTATGAGTTTCCATTCATTGTCCAAGAGACCGGAACAATTTTCAAACATTTCAGCCTCAGCGTCTAGCCACACGCGTAGGCCTTGTTGGTATTTTAATTACATGAAATGCATATAGACTCGGAAAATCATGAAAATTGGTTTGTCACTTTGGCATGCTCTGATACGTCTCCAATGTATCTATAATTTTTTATTGTTCCATGCTATTATATTATCTTTTTTGGATGTTTAATGGGATTTAATATACCTTTTTATATTATTTTTGGGACTAACCTATTAACCAAAGGCCCAGTGCAAATTGTTGTTTTTTTCCTATTTCAGTGTTTCGTAGAAAAGGAATATCAAACGGAATCCAAACGGAATGAAACCTTCAGGAGAGTTATTTTGGAACAAACCTGATCCAGGAGACTTGGAGTGGATGTCAAGAAAGAAGCAAGGAGGCCACGAGGCAGGAGGGCGCGACCCCACCCTTGAGGGGCCCTCGCAGCTCCACCGACGTACTTCTTCCTCCTATATATACCCATATACCTCGAAAACATCCAGGAGCACCACGAAAACCCTATTTCCACCGCCGCAACCTTCTCTACCCATGATATCCCATCTTGGGACCTTTTCCGGCGCTTCGCCGAAGGGGGAATCTATCACGGAGGGCTTCTACATCAACACCATAGCCTCTCCGATGATGTGTGATTAGTTTACCACAGACCTTCAGGTCCATAGTTATTAGCTAGATGGCTTCTTCTCTCTCTTTGGATCTTAATACAAAGTTCTCCTCGATTCTCTTGGAGATCTATTCAATGTAATTATTTTGCGGTGTGTTTGTCGAGATCCGATGAATTGTGGGTTTATGATCAAGATTATCTATGAACAATATTTAATTCTTCTCTGAATTCTTTTTTGCATGATTTAATATCTTTGCAAGTCTCTTCGAATTATCAGTTTGGTTTGGCCTACTAGATTGATTTTTGTTGCAATGGGAGAAGTGCATAGCTTTGGGTTCAATCTTGTTGTGTCCTTTCCCAGTGACAACAAGGGCAACAAGGCACGTATTGTTTTGTTGTCATCGAGGATAAGAAGATGGGGTTTATATCATATTTCTTGTGTTTATCCCTCTACATCATGTCATCTTGCCTAATGTGTTACTCTATTCTTATGAACTTAATACTCTAGATGCATGCTGGATAGCGATCGATGTGTGGACTAATAGTAGTAGATGCATAATCGTTTCGGTCTACTTGTCGCAGATGTGATGCCTATATACATGATCATGCCTAGATATTCTCATAACTATGCGCTTTTCTATCAATTGCTCGACAATAATTTGTTCACCAATCGTAGAATTTGCTATCTTGAGAGAAGCCACTAGTGAAACATATGGCCCCCGGGTCTATCTTCCATCATATTATTTTCCTATCAACTTGCTATTTCTATTTTGCAATCTTTATTTTCCAATCTATACAAAAAAATGCCAAAAAATATTTATCTTATTATCTCTATCACATCTCACTTTCGTAAGTTACCGTGAAGGGATTAACAACCCCTTTATCGCGTTGGTTGTGAAGTTCTTGTTTGTTTGTGCAGGTACTAGGCGACTTGTGTGTAGTCTCCTACTGGATTGGTACCTTGGTTTCTCAAGAACTGAGGTAAATACTTACGCTACTTTGCTGGATCACCCTTTCCTCTTCTAGGGAAAACCAACGCATGCTTAAGAGGTAGCAAGAAGGATTTCTCGCGCTGTTGTGGGGGAGATCTATGCACAAGACATACCAAGTACCCATCACAAACTCTTATCCCTCGCATTACATTATTTGCCATTTGCCTCTCGTTTTCCTCTCCCCCACTTCACCCTTGCCATTTTATTCGCCCTCTTTTCCGTTCTCCTCTTTTCCGTCCGTCTCTTTTCACCTGCTTCTTGTGTGCTTGTGTGTTGGATTGTTTGTCATGATGGCTCAAGATAATACTAAATTGTGTGACTTTTCTAGTACCAATGCTTAATCTTAGCACTCTGATTGCTCCTCTTACCGATGCTTAATCTTTTGAAATCAATACTGCTTTGCTAAATCTTGTCACGAAAGATCCATTTTCTGTCCTTCCTAGTGAAGATGTCGTTACGCATCTAAACAACTTTGTTGATTTATGTGATATGCAAAAGAAGAAAGATGTGGATAATGATATTGGTAAATTGAAGCTATTTCCGTTTTCTCTTAGAGATACTGCTAAAACTTGGTTTTCGTCTTTGCCTAAAAATAGTATTGATTCATGGAATAAGTGCAAAGATGCTTTTATCTCTAAGTATTTTCCTCCCGCTAAGATCATCTCTCTTAGAAATGATATTATGAATTTTAAGCAACTTGATCATGAGCATGTTTCACAAGCTTGGGAGAGGATGAAATTAATGATACGTAATTGCCCTACTCATGGATTAAATTTATGGATGATCATAGAAATTTTTTATGCCGGATTGAATTTTTCTTCTAGAAATCTTTTAGATTCGACCGCGGGAGGCACTTTTATGGAAATCACTTTAGGAGAAGCTACTAAACTCCTAGATAATATTATGGTTAATTATTCTCAATGGCACACCGAAAGATCTACTAGTAAAAAGGTTCATGCTATAGAAGAAATTAATGTTTTGAGTGGAAAGATGGATGAACTTGTGAAATTGTTTGCTAATAAGAGTGTTTCTTCTGATCCCAATGATATGCCTTTGTCTACTTTGATTGAGAATAATAATGAATCTATGGATGTGAATTTTGTTGGTAGGAATAATTTTGGTAAAGCTTATAGAGGAAACTTTAATCCTACGTCGTTTCCTAGTAATTCCTCTAATAATTATGGTAATTCCTACTACAACTCTTATGGAAATTTTAATAAGATTCCCTCTGATTTTGAGACTAGTGTTAAAGAATTTATGATTTCGCAAAAGAATTTCAATGCTTTGCTTGAAGAAAAATTGCCTAACATTGATGAGTTGGCTAGGAACGTGGATAGAATTTCTCTTGACATTGATTCTTTCAAACTTAGATCTATTCCACCTCAGCATTATATCAATGAGTCTCTCAAAGTCATGAGAGTTTCCATTGATGAGTGCAAAGAAAGAACCGCTAGGATGCGTGCTAAAAAAGTTGCTTTATAAAAGTGTGTTCTTCCAGTTTTCACGATAATAAGGATGAAGATCTAAAAGTGATTGATGTGTCTCCTATTAAATCTTTGTTTTGCAATATGAATCTTGATAATGATGGGACTGGAGATGAGTCAACTTTAGTTAAAAGGCGTCCCAATGATTCGGAGTTTTTAGATCTTGATGCAAAAATTGGTAAAAGTGGCATTGAAGAGGTCAAAACTTTACATAGCAATGAACCCACTATTTTGGATTTCAAGGAATTTAATTATGATAATTGCTCTTAGATAGAGTGTATTTCCTTGTTGCAATCCGTGCTAAATTCTCCTCATGCTTATGATCAAAATAAAGCTTTACCAAACATATCGTTGATGCTTTAATGAAATCTTATGAAGAAAAGCTTGAACTAGAAGTTTCTATCCCTAGAAAACTCTATGATGAGTGGGAATCTTCTATTAAAATTAAAATTAAAGATCATGAATGCTATGCTTTATGTGATTTGGGTGCTAGTGTTTCCACGATTCCAAAAACTTTGTGTGATATGTTAGGTTTCCATGAATTTGATAATTGTTCTTTAAATTTGCATATTGCGGATTCCACTATTAAGAAACCTATGGGAAGGATTAATGATGTTCTTATTGTTGCAAATAGGAATTATGTGCCCGTAGATTTCATTGTTCTTGATATAGATTGCAATTCTACATGTCCTATTATTCTCGGTAGACCTTTCCTTAGAACGATTGGTGCAATTATTGATATGAAAGAAGGAAATATTATATTCCAATTTTCGTTAAGGAAGGGAATGGAATACTTTCCTAGGAATAAAATTAAATTACCTTATGAATCTATTACGAGAGCCACTTATGGATTGCATACCAAAGATGACAATACCTAGATATATTCTTGTTTTTATGCCTAGCTAGGGGCATTAAATGATAGCGCTTGTTGGGAGGCAACCCAATTTTATTTTTGTTTCTTGTTTATTGTTCCTGTTTAGTAATAAATAATTCATCTAGCTTCTGTTTATATGTGGTTTTATGTTTTTAATTAGTGTTTGTGCCAAGTAGAACCTTTGGGAAGACTTGGGGAAAGTCTTTGCGATCTTGCTGTAAAAAACAGAAACTTTAGCGCTCACAAGATTTGCTGCCATTTGTTACTGGAGAGAGAGATTAGGTTGATTATTTTTTCATATGATTAATATAAAAATTCCTCACGTCCACCAATTTATTTCAGAATTTTTGGGGTTACAGAAGTATTTGAAACCTATAGATTACTACAGACTGTTATGTTTTTGACAGATTCTGTTTTTCGTGTGTTGTTTGCTTATTTTGATGAATCTATGGCTAGTATCGGGGTGTATGAACCATAGAGAAGTTGGAATACAGTAGGTTTAAAACCAATATAAATAAAGAATGAGTTCATTACAGTACCTTGAAGTGGTGGTTTGTTTTCTTATACTAACGGAGCTCATGAGATTTTCTGTTGAGTTTTGTGTTGTGAAGTTTTCAAGTTTTGGGTAAAGATTTGATGGATTTTGGAATAAAGAGTGGCAAGAGCCTAAGCTTGGGGACACCAAGGGTAACCCAAGGTAAAATTCAAGTACAACCAAAAGCCTAAGATTGGGGATGCCCCGGAAGGCATCCCCTCCTTCGTCTTTGTCTATCGGTAACTTTACTTGAGGCTATATTTTTATTCACCACATGATATGTGTTTTGCTTGGAGCGTCTTGTATGATTTGAGTCTTTGGTTTTTAGTTTACCACAATCATCCTTGCTGTACACACCTTTTGGAGAGACACACATGAATCGGAATTTATTAGAACACTCTATGTGCTTCACTTATATCTTTGGAGCTAGATAATTTTGCTCTAGTGCTTCACTTATATCTTTAAGAGCACGGTGGTGGTTTTATTTTATAGAAATTATTTATCTCTCATGCTTCACTTATATCTTTTTGAGAGTCCTTTATAACAGCATGGTAATTTGCTTTGGCTATAAAATTAGTCCTAATATGATAGGCATCCAAGATGGGTATAATAAAAACTATCATAAAAAGTGCATTGAATACTATGAGAAGTTTGATACTTGATAATTGTTTTGAGATATGAAGATGGTGATATTAGAGTCATGCTAGTTGAGTAGTTGTGAATTTGAGAAATACTTGTTCTAAAGTTTGTGATTCCCATAGCATGCACGTATGGTGAACCTTTATGTGATGAAGTCGGAGCATGATTTATTTATTGATTGTCTTACTTATGAGTGGCGGTCGGGGACGACCGATGGTCTTTTCCTACCAATCTATCCCACTAGGAGCATGCGCGTAGTACTTTGTTTCGATAACTAATAGATTTTTGCAATAAGTATGTGAGTTCTTATGACTAATGTTGAGTCCATGGATTATACGCACTCTCACCCTTCCACCATTGCTAGCCTCTCTAGTACCGCGCAACTTTCACCGGTACCATACACCCACCATATACCTTACTCAAAACAGCCACCATACCTACCTATTATGGCATTTCCATAGCCATTCCGAGATATATTGCCATGCAACTTAACACCGTTTTGTTTGTTATGACACGCTTCATCATTGTCACGCTTTGCATGATCATGTAGTTGACATCGTATTTGTGGCAAAGGCACCTTTATAATTATTTCATACATGTCACTCTTGATTTATTGCATATCCCGGTACACCTCCGGAGGCATTCACATAGAGTCATATGTTGTTCTAGTATCGATTTGTAATTTTTGAGTTGTAAGTAAATAAAATTGTGATGATCATCATTATTAGAGCATTGTCCCATGTGAGGAAAGGATGACGGAGACTATGATTCCCCCACAAGTCGGGATGAGACTCCGGATGAATTCTAAAAAAAGAGAAAGAAAAAAGAGAGAAGGGACAATGTTACTATCCTTTTACCACACTTGAGCTTCAAATTAGCACCATGATCTTCATGATAGAGAGTCTCCTATGTTGTCACTTACATATACTAGTGAGAATCTTACATAATAGAACTTGGATTTTATATTCCAATGATGGGCTTCCTCAAAATGCCCTAGGTCTTCGTGAGCAAGCAAGTTGGATGCACACCCACTTAGTTCTTTTGTTGAGCTTTCATACACTTATAGCTCTAGTGCATCCGTTGCCTGGCAATCCCTACTCACTCACATTGATATCTATTGATGTGCATCTCCATAGCCCGTTGATACGCCTAGTTGATGTGAGACTATCTTCACCTTTTTGTCTTCTCCACAACCACCATTCTATTCCACCTATAGTGCTATGTCCATGGCTCACACTCATGTATTGCATGAAGATTGCAAAAGTTTCAGAACATCAAAAGTATGAAAAAATTGCTTGGCTTGTCATCGGGGTTGTGCAAGATTTAAATACTTTGTGTGGTGAAGATAGAGCATAGCCAGACTATATGATTTTGTAGGGATAACTTTCTTTGGCCATGTTATTTTGAGAACACATGATTGCTTTGTTAGTATGCTTGAAGTATCATTATTTTTATGTCCATATTAAACTTTTGTCTTGAATCTTTCGGATATGAACATTCATGCCACAATAAACAAAATTACATTAAGAATTATGCTAGGTAGCATTGCACAGCAAACATTCTGTTTTTATCATTTACCTACTCGAGGACGAGCAGGAATTAAGCTTGGGGATGCTTGATACGTCTCGAACGTATCTATAATTTTTTATTGTTCCAAGCTATTATATTACCTGTTTTGGATGTTTAATGGGCTTTAATATACCTTTTTATATTATTTTTGGGACTAACCTATTAACCAAAGGCCTAGTGCAAATTGCTGTTTCTTTGCCTATTTCAGTGTTTCGCAGAAAAGGAATATCAAACGGAATCCAAACGGAATGAAACCTTTAGGAGAGTTATTTTTGGAACGAATGTGATCCAGGAGACTTGGGGTGGACGTCAAGAAAGAAGCAAGGAGGCCACGAGGCAGGAGGGCGCGCCTAGGGGGGTAGGCGCGCCCCCCACCCTCATGGGCCCCTCGCAGCTCCACCGATGTACTTCTTCCTCCTATATATACCCATATACCCCGAAAACATCCAGGAGCACCACGAAAACCCTATTTCCACCGCCGCAACCTTCTGTACCCGTGAGATCCCATCTTGGGGCCTTTTTCGATGCTCCGCTGGAGGGGGAATCAATCATGGAGGGCTTCTACATCAACACCATAGGATCTCCGATGATGTGTGAGTAGTTTACCACAGACATTCGGGTCCATAGTTATTAGCTAGATGGCTTCTTCTCTCTCTTTGGATCTCAATAGAAAGTTCTCCTCGATTTTCTTGGAGATCTATTCGATGTAATTTGTTTGCGGTGTGTTTGTCGAGAACCGATGAGTTGTGGGTTTATGATCAAGATTATCTATGAACAATATTTGATTCTTCTCCGAATTCTTTTATGCATGATTTAATATCTTTGCAAGTCTCTTTGAATTATCAGTTTGGTTTGACCTACTAGATTGATCTTTCTTGCAATGGGAGAAGTGCTTAGCTTTGGGTTCAATCTTGCGGTGTCCTTTCCCAGTGATAGCAGGGGCAGCAAGGCATGTATTGTATTGTTGCCATCGAGGATAAAAAGATGTGGTTTATTTCATATTGCTTGAGTTTATCCCTCTACATCATGTCATCTTGCCTAATGCGTTACTCTGTTCTTACGAACTTAATACTCGAGATGCATGCTGGATAGCAGTCAATGTGTGGAGTAATAGTAGTAGATGCAGAATCATTTCGGTCTACTTGTCGCGGACGTGATGCCTATATACATGATCATGCCTAGATATTCTAATAACTATGCGCTTTTCTATCAATTGCTCGACAGTAATTTGTTCACCCACCGTAGAATTTGCTATCTTGAGAGAAGCCACTAGTGAAACCTATGGCCCCCGGGTCTATCTTCCATCATATTATTTTCCTATCAACTTGCTATTTCTATTTTGCAATCTTTATTTTCCAATCTATACAACAAAAATACCAAAAATATTTATCTTATTATCTCTATCAGATCTCACTTTCGTAAGTGACCTTGAAGAGATTGACAACCCCTTTATTGCATTGGTTGCTAGGTTCTTGTTTGTTTGTGCAGGTACTAGGCGACTTGCGTGTAGTCTCCTACTGGATTGACACCTTGGTTCTCAAAAACTGAGGGAAATACTTACGCTACTTTGCTTCATCACCCTTTCCACTTCAAGGGAAAACCAATGCATGCTCATGTGGTAGCATGCTCCCACGACCCCATGGAATTTTTTTGGTAAAGTTCATCACAAGTTTTGATGCTCGCACCTTGGAAACCGGAGCATCTCACAAGAAGTATCATAGTTTCCAAAAGGAGATGCGGCAATTCGGACTCTAATCATCGGTGACTTCATCGTTCCGCCTAAAAAACAATTCCACCATAAGCAATCACCGATATACCTTAGATTTGATTTTCCGGCCCATTTCAGGTCTCGTCTGCTATATTTAAGACATTTGTTGCATTTACCGTGCATTTAGTGCATACAAAATGAAAACCCTACTACTACTACATGTGGGTGGTAGCAAAGAAGGTGTATAAATCATTTGTGCATCGCTTTGCGAGTTTTCATCAATTGTCCGAAAAGCGGGAAGAATTTTCAAATATTTTGGCTACGAGGTGCGGCCACCGTTGTAGGCCTAGTTGGTATTTTAATTACAGGAAATTCAGATGCAGTCCGAAAATCATGAAAATCGGTCTATGACCGTGGCGTGCTCTCATGACCCCATGAAAAAAATTGGTAAAGTTTGGCACAAGTTTTGATGATCGATCATTGGAAACCGGAGCATCTCACAAGAAGGATCATGGGTTCCAAAAGGAGACATGGCAATTCAAACTCCAGTGGCCGGTCACTTCATCGTTTGGCCTCATAAAAAATTTCCACGGTACGCAATCACCATTAATCCACAAATTTCGATTTTCTGGCGCATTTCAGGTATCATTTGCTATATTTAAGCCATTTTTTAATCAAACATGCATTTTGTGCATATAAATCAAATCCCAACTGCAACTGCTTGTGCTGATGAAAGGGATGCGGACTGTCGTTCGATTAGGGAGCATCCAACAGTGCAGACATACGATCCATGGGGTTGGGTGCTTGCCAATCAGATCGCATGGCTCACATCGTGTGCAGTAGGTGGGGGGGCATCGGCCACGGTTTGGTAGGCACACGGCTTTCGTGAATGAACCGTGTGCTATTTGAAAATATTTACATCAACTAATAGCATATTTTCGTTTGAATGAAGACGTGAGTTCAACGTTTCGCCTCAAATTGTTTTCGCGGTAAGCAATCACCATTGTACCTTAGGTTCAATTTTCTGGTACATTTCAAGTCTTGTTTGCTATAAATAGGGAAAATCCATCCTACCACCTGGGGTAGTTACCCCGCATGTCTCACATACTAATATATGGTATGATATATACTACTTTATCGTTGTAAGTGTGTTCATATATTATATATAACATATTCCCAAATGAGTTACATGAAAAAATTACAAGTTGGACCATAGTTTTATTATATATAGTCAGTCTATTCTGCTAATATTAGGAGAATAGTTATTCTGATAACACTTCCGCACTACACACTCAATGCAAGGGCACTGTACTTTCTGTAGCAAGGGTACTGCAATACAGAGTATAGTGAACTTCATGTCAGAAAAAACTCCACACAGTGTTTTTCGGTACCTTTTTTGCTATAGTTTTTTAACCGCTTATCGGAAAGAAGCGTGTGATATACTGTTGGAGAGCTATGCATTAGTCGCAACTTCGTCATGTTGAACACTTTTCAAAATTCCTCGCGGTTTAAGAGCGATTTTGAAAATGGTGCGGCACACGATGAGTGGTAGCGAGTGTATGTTGTGGGAATTGCATGATGTATTGCTCATGTGCAAAGGCACATATATATGATGTACAAGAGGTGGGCCACGACCTCAACTATACAAGGAACTAGGAGGTGGGCCCAATACACAGATATGCACAACACATATACTCAACACCCCCCCCCACATTCGAAGCGGCACCGCTGCTGACGCAAAGACTGGACCGGAACTCCTCAAATGACGTCGTAGGAAAGCCCTTGGTCATGATATCTGCAAATTGTTGGTAGGTAAGGACGTGTAGAACACGAATATGACCGAGGGCCACCTGTTCCCGAACAAAATGAATATCCAACTCAATATGCTTCGTCCGACGATGATGTATCTGGTTGGCGGAGAGGTAGACTACCAAAACGTTGTCGCAGTAGACCACCGTAGCACGATACACAGGACACGAGAGCTCCTGAAGAAGTTGGCGAAACCATGAACACTCGGCGACGACATTGGTCACCGGATGATACTCAGCCTCAGCACTCGAGCGAGAGACCGTAGGCTGCCGCTTGGACGACCACGAGATGAGTGAGGGTCCAAGGAAGACACAATAGCCCGAGGTGGAGAGACGAGTGTCGGGGCAGCCTACCCACTCTACATCCGAGTAGGTGGTGAGGGCGGTATCGGCGGAGGCAGAGAGCGTGACGCCAAGATCCATAGTGCCACAGACATAGCGGAGAATCCGCTTGACAGCGGCCCAGTGAACATCCCGAGGAGCGTGCATGTGCAGGCACACCTGCTGCATGGCATACTGGATCTCCGATCGAGTCAGAGTGAGGTACTGGAGAGCACCAACGATAGACCGGTAGAATGCAACATCCAAAGCTAGAGAACCATCCGTGGCAGAGAGCTTGGCCTTTGTATCAACAGGCGTAGCGGTGGGCTTGCAGTTAAGCATGCCAGCACGATCCAGGAGCTCATGAGCATATTTCCGCTGATGGAGAAAGAAGCCATCCAGACGGCGCACCACCTCAACACCGAGGAAGTAGTGCAAAGGACCCAAGTCCTTGATGACGAACTCAGCGCGAAGACGATCAGTGAGCTCACCGAGAAGGCCAGCTGTGCATGCTGTCAGGATGATGTTGTCGACATAGAGCAGCAGGTAGACCGTGTCAGAGCCCTGGTGATAGGCAAAGAGTGATGCGTCCGAGCGAGTGGAGCGGAACCAGAGCTGGTATAGAAACGCAGCGATGCGCTAGTACCAAGCGCGCAGAGCCTGCTTGAGCCCGTATATGGACCGCGAAAGCAGGCACACCTGGTCGGGAAGTGCGGGATTGACGAACCCCATGGGCTGCTGGCAGAAGGCCTGCCCCTCGAGGTGACCATGAAGGAAGGCGTTGGAGACGTCCATCTGGTGCGCCGGCCAAGCATGGGAGACCGCAAGGTGGAGAACCGTGCGAATCATGTCGGTCTTAACGACCGGAGCGAAGGTGTTGGTGAAGTCAATGCCAGTAGCTGCCGGAAGCCATGAATAACCCAGTGCGCTTTGTAGCGATCAAGCGTACCATCAGGACAGAGCTTGTGTTTGAAGACCCACTTCCCGGTAATCATGTTGGTGTGCCAGGGACGGGGAACAAGCTGCCACGTCCGGTTGTGCAGCAAGGTGTCAAACTCCTCTTGCATTGCAGCCATCCAGAGCGGGTCATGAAAATCGGCTCGAACGGAGGACGACAACGGCGATGGCGCAGAGGTGGATGCCGTGTGGACGTAGTCATCGGAGGTGTAGCGTGAACTCGGGCAAAAAATGCCCGCAGGGCCGCGGGTGATCTTATCGGCCGTGGGAGACTCTGCCGCAACCGCGGGTGAAGGGGACACTGAAGACATGGGCACTGGGACCAAGGCTGCGGGGGAGGGGGTCGCGGCGGCCACTGCCGAAGCCGAGGCTTTGGGGGCCGCAGCAGGAGCCGGAACCGTAGGCGCCGAGGCCGCGGGAAGGAGAGGCGCCGGGGGCGCCAGTGCCGCGGCTGAGGGGGCGCCGCATGCAGGGGACGCGCCTCAAAGCCAAGGGGCGGGCCAAGGGCGGCGCGCCCTGGGAGAGGCATCGAGGGGCCCGCGTCATCAGTGGGGAGAGGAACAGCCGGGGTACCTGCTGAAACGGAAACACATGCCCATCAAAGTAAACATGCCTGGAAGTGAACACACGGTGGGTGACTGGATCGTAGCACCGATAGCCCTTGGAGTTAGAGGGGTAGCCGATGAAGATGCAAGCGATAGAATAGGGTGCAAGTTTGTGAGGAGCGGTGTCGACAGTGCTAGGATAGCAAAGGCACCCGAAAATACGCAAGCCATCATAGGACAGGGGCGTACCAAAGAGAAGATGGTGAGGTGCATTGTTCCACCGTGGGTGGCAAGGTCGAAGTTTAAGGAGAAGTGAAGCAGTAGCAAGTGCGTCCGGCCAGAAGCGACGCGGCACGTTAGCATGGAACAGGAGCATGCGAACGCCGTCGTTCAGAGTGCGAAGGACACGTTCGGCTCGACCGTTCTGCTATGAAGTATACGGGCATGTGAGATGAAAAACTGTGTCGTGGTGCGACAAAAAAGTGTGGAAAGCATGATTGTCGAACTCTTTTCCATTGCCAGTCTGAAGAACAAGAATGGGACACCCAAACTGCATGCTGACATAGGAGTAAAAAGCCATCAAAGTGGAGAGTGCATCCGAATTTGTCGAAAAGGAAAATTCCACACATAGTGAGAATAACCATCAAGGATTATCAGATAATATAAATAGCCGGAATTACTAGGAACCGGAGAGGTCCACACATCACTATGAATCATGGCTCCTCTCCCACCCACCCACCCTCCCACCCCACGGCCTAGGTTTTCTGGCGATCTACACTTCTAGCTATTGAATTGTGGATCTTCCCCGCTCATCTACTCCGGCGTGCTTTGATCTGCACGACTACACCCATCTCCTATGGGTACCTCTGGTGGATCAACATTGGATTTGGATTTCTCGGCGGGCTCCATCTTTGCAGATAAGGTTTTCATTTCTTGTGGGAGATCTGTTCATCCCTCGGACGACACGAGCCATTTCATTATGGTTGTGTCCTTTAGCCGACATGATTTCCGTCTTGATGAGGATTCTGTGGCGGCTGCATTGGAATCAGCGATTGGGGGATCGACCATTGATTTGTCAGTTCAACTCATCAAGGGAAGGTATTTTCGTTCATTGTTTCCTGCAAGCAAGTTGGCCTTTGCATACTCTAGTTGAGATCGTTTGCATGCCAACATTTCAAATGTCATTTTCATCTTTGGGGGAATGGTGGTCCAAATTGGAAACGGGAGTTAGAGATCTGGAGAAAGGAGTGTGACGCTGAGTGGATTATGGTTAGTCCCTCCAAAAAGCATGCTACTCTGGGTTTGATTGCTATGCATAAACCACCAGCAAAGTCTTCTCTTAGATCAGGTTCATCGACAAGGAAGAAAATCTCCTGTGCCATGTTCCAGCAGTATCCAGTTTGTAAGGGTTATAAATACCCAGCTACTCAGCTCTGTATTGATATGGTTTCTGAGGCCGGCTATGAACTTAATCCTAGTTAGAAGGTGATCATGCCATCACCGCCGGCGACCAACCTCCAGTGGACGGTGGCGACGCCACCCATCTCTTTCGGAACGATCAACGTCCCTGCCAAGAATACTGCCGTGATTTCTGGAATTACACTGAACTGTTTAGGTAATGATTTGCAGGTTACGTACAATACCGTGTCATCTGGTTGCATTGCACCGGAATCCCCGGCCCAACATGGATCTCCGGCCCAACATGGCTCTCCAATCCCATGTACGGTTTCTTCGGCCCAATCTACGCCCCAACCATCAGTGGCTATCTTCGATAATTCTGTTTCTGCTACTGGAAATTATTCTCAACTGATTATGGATGCTGACCGGCCGGACTCTCCTGGTGTTTCTGCTAGGGTTAATGATATTATAGATGATATTATGTTCAATGTTTGGAAGTGCCAGAACTGCTTATATATGTTTCAGCATACTAGCTCGTGCACCAAGCAGGTCCATTGCTGTTGATGCTTTAGATTGGGACATAGGGCCAAAGGATGCTATGACTCTGCGCCTTCTCCGGCTTACATGTGGGTCCCATGGGTCAATCCTGATTCTCCGGGACGGTCAGCGGGGATATACTCGCCCGGCGCCTCGGTTTCCCCCTCACATAACCCTCTGGGATCTTCGACCCCACGCCTTTCGTCCCGCTGGGTTTCGAGATCATCGACGGCGGTCCGCGGTGACTTCCACACACCTTCTACTCTCCAGCAGTGGCTCCTGATCGTCAGCATGAAGAATACGCCATTGCCATCGTCGAGCCTGCTCCCCTGCCTGAAGAAGTTCCCATATTTAGAAATATGATTAGTGATTTTGTTATCAACAATCTTGGCCGCGTTGTTCTTGATGCTCAGCCTTGGATTCAAGGAGTTGGACTCTTGCGTTTCCGTAGTCCGGTTGCTAGGCAAGCTCTTGTAGATCATCCTCCATTCGAACTTGACAATGATAGATTTGGCTGATTTGTGCCACATAATGAGGGTATTAATTACAGAGCTATTCAGGGTTTTCGTCGGGGATGGGTTATGATTGTTGGAATACCCCTAGATTATAGGCGCACGCAGTATATTGCACATGCAATCAGCACTTTTGTCCGTTTCCACCACTGGCACCAGGATGATCCTCTGCTTGTTCGTACTTTAGAGTATGTTTCTTTTCCGGCTACTACCTTGGTGTCGCATGATGTGGTCTATCGAGAGTTTGCTGACTTTGGGGGTTCTCGCATATCTTGGTCTGCTCCGATATACATATTCTCTGCAGAATTTGCTGATATCTTGCCACCTGATGAGGACCCGATGCCCTTCAATGGCAACCCACGCCCACTCCCTGGGCATCTGCAATTTCATAACCATAACTGGGTTATGCCTGAATTTCCTGAAATTGGTTGGGATGAACTACCACCACCGGCTCACAATCATGAACCACACCACCTGGAGGCTCCACATGATGATCTGCAGGTACAGCAGGAGCTTGTGAATGAAAATCATGTTGAGGCGAACCAGACGCAGGAATCAATCATTCTGCAAGTTTCGGATGATTTTGTTAATGCTCAACCAGTTGATGATATGGTGGTCTTCCAGCAACCAGCGGCCCCTATGCAGCCTCCTCTTCATATTGGGCACGTTCTCACTCTATTTGGCCCTGTTCTGCCCCATGTTATGCAATGGTAGCGCACTTTTCAGAAGTTCTTGCCGGATATTTTCACTGCTGAAATCCCAAAGTTTGTGTTCAAGACTGAATTTGGGTCTCTACTACTGACTAAGTGCTCATGGGATATTTGTTACAATGGAGCAGATGTCAGCTTCTCTCTGCAGCCTCCGCCGGAATCCTCTTAGAGCCTTCCATGCCATGCTTCTCCACTTAGGAGACCAGTTGCAAGGGCTCTTTGCTTTGATGAGCTCTCTGAACCTTTCACCGAGTTCTTTGAGTTCTCTGTTGTCCCTGAGGTGACCACCAAGCGTGGCCGGAAGCCAAGGTCTGCTAAAATTTTGGTAGACACGGAGGTGCGCTGCAGTGCACGTCTCAGTGCATTACGCGATGGCTACCACAGATCCCCAAGCAGAGGCTCCTAGCAGATCAAGACCCAGCGTACCTTCAAGAAGCATAGAACCAGCTCTTCACAGCCGGATGGGAACCCGTCAGTGCCTCCACCAATGCCTGTTACTAATCTTCAGTGTATCGGGGCACGTCTGCGCATTGCTCCTGAGAAGATCTCCAAGGATAAGCTTGAGGCTGATCCTTCCACCTCCTCCAACAGCAGGAGTTCCTATGATTGTTGCATCGGACAGCTTTATGGTCCATGGCGTACCTCTTTAAACGTCATCTATCTTTATTTATGTTTTCATTATGGGTTCTCTATCTCATGGTTATGCTTAGCTGGTCAGTGTAGGTCATTGCGTGATCTACTTTTGTTTCTCCCTATTATGGTTTGTAATGAATCATACCGGGTTTAAAGACTGGAAGGTTTTATGTTGGAACGTGCACGGCAATTAGCGGTTAAACAAAAGATTGATGAAAGTGGTTGTTTTGTGGTCTGTCTCCAAGAAACAAAGTGTATGCATCTTGATCACAGGTTTATTAGGAAGTTTTGTCCACGACGATTTGACAATTTTTCGTATGTGCCTTCGGTGGGTGCCTCAGCTGGTATGGTCATCATTTGGAACTCCTCTTTCTCTGAGGGTAAATTAATTGAGGCAATGCATTATGGTATTATTATGGAATTCCGCTCTTAGCATACTTCTGAAGTTTGGACCCTAGTGTCAGTTTATGGCCCTTCCCAGGGTCCGGCCCGCGATGATTTTGTGCAATGGTTATACAATCTTGACATCAATGTGATGATAATTGGTTGCTTTTGGGTGATTTCAATTTTATGCGGTCGTTGGAAAATTGTAACCTACCTGGGGGTAATGTCAGCGACATCTTTCTGTTTAATGAAGTGATTGGCCACTTGGGTCTTGTTGAGCTACCAATTAAGGGGCGACAATTCACTTGGTTAAATATGCAAATTGATCCTTTACTTGAACAGATTGACTGGGTTTTTTACTTCTGTTGCATGGACTTTGGATCATCCCAACACGCTAGTATTGCCGCTTGCACGCACGGCCTCTGATCATGTCCCGTGCATGGTCTCAATTGCTACTGCTATTCCTAAGGCTAAAATTTTTCGCTTTGAAAATTATTGGATTGATTTGCCTGGCTTTTATGATTGTGTTGCTCAAGTTTGGAACAAGTCTGTGGCCAGATCCTCGGCTGCCTTAACTATTTCCTCTAAATTCAACGCACTTCGATATGCCCTCAAGAAATGGCACCTCAATCTGTCCACAGTTAAGGCACTCATTTCTGACTGCAACAAGGTGATTCTTTACTTTGATGGACTAGAGGAGATTAGGCCTTTGACTAGGCCGGAGTTTAATTTCAGGTGAATCGTGAAATTGCATCTGGAGGATATCTTACATTGTCAATTTGTATATTGGAAGCAACGTTATACCATATGCAGCATTAAAGTTGGTGAGGAAAATTCGAAATTTTTCCATGCCATGGCCACCGAAAGGTTTCGGAGAAACACAATTTCTTCAATTAAGAATGCAAAAGGTAATGTAGTCTCGGATCACCAACAACTAGCTGGCATGTTGTAACGCTCTGGATACAACTTTCCATATTTGTACTCCGACTCTTGCCTTTTCCGGAGATGTGATATGAGATTCCCTTCATGGTTGGGTTTTGTCTTTGTTTTGCATTTTGTCCATGTCATGCATTTCATATCATGTCATCATGTGCATCGCATTTGCATACGTGTTCGTCTCATGTATCTGAGCATTTTCCCCGTTGTCCGTTTCGCAATCCGACACTCCTACGTCCTCCAGCGCCCCCTTTTGCCTCTTTTCGTGTGTGGGTGTTAAACGTTCTCGGAATGGACCGAGATTTGCCAAGCGGCCTTGGTACACCACCGGTAGACCGCCTATCAAGTTTCGTGCCATTTGGAGTTCGTTTGATACTCCAACGGTTAACTGGGGAACCGTAAAGGCCTCGTGTGTGTTGCAGCCCAACACCCCTACAAAGTGGCCAATTAACCCATCCAAACCCCCTCCATCCTCTCGGTCGTTCGATCACGATCACGTGGCCAAAAACTGCACTCCATTTGGACTCTCCTAGCTCCCTCTACCTATATATTTGTCCTCCTCCCGGATTTTTCGCGCAGTCTAACCCTAGAATTCCCTCTCCCTCCGCGCCGGACACGTCCGGATAGCGCCGGACGCGTCCGCCTCCGCGCCCCGTCCACTACTACGCCACCACCTGTCCTCGCCGGCTCCGCCGCCGCGCGGCCCGCCCAAGCCCATCCGGGACCCCCGCGGCCTGTTCCTCCATCGCCCAGGTCCGAGCACCCACACCGCCGCCCGAGCGCTCGCCTCGCTCCACCGCCGCCTCGCTGCCGTCCTCGCCGCCCTTCTCCGGCGACCGCTCCTCGCCGGAGCACGCTGCGCTGCCGCCTTCCTTCACCACCTACCTCACCGGATCGCACCGCCCGAGCACGGAGCTCCTCGCCGTCAGCGTCGTAAGAGCCTCGTCGACCCCGCCGTCACCGGATCCGGTAGTTGACCGGCTAGATCCGCCTGTTTCCGTTGTCGGCCGGCCGAACCCGCTGGTGTGCTGCCGCTTACCTGCTGTCGCCGGCGCCGCCATGGCCTCGCTCGGCTCCTGTCGAGGAGACGACGAGCGCCCGCTCATGGGCTGCCTCCCCCTCGCGCTCGTGGGCCCCATCTTGGGCCACCTCAGTCGCCGGCCCAGCAGCGCCTCTCCCTCAGGCCGCTCCGATCCGGCCCAAGGGCCCATGGTGAGCATCCCCCCTATTCACCACCGTATGCGCATGATAGTTATCCGACGCTCACTTTCAGTCTTCTTTTTTTCACTAAGTCCTCAGATCCTCATAATTTATGCCTCTGTTCATCATGCCATAACTTTGTGCTCGCTACTCTGTTTTGCATGCATGATATATCAAAATGATCATCATGATGTGCTCTTCATTTTGTTCCATTGCACCATGCTTGTTTTAGTCCATCTTGATGCCATATGACTGTTGCAAGAGTGCTATAAAATGTTAGTTACTGTTTCTTCTCAGATTATGAGCATTTGTCATTTTTGCCATGATTATTGTGTGCTGCATATGGCTATGAGCTCTACATGTGTTTTGGGATATGCCATGCCATCTTTACAGGGGTGTATGCCATGTATTTTTGTGACCAATGTGGTGACTAGCACAAGCATGCAAAGTAGCTCTTGTGATGTTGCTGATTTCAGAGACTTAGAATTTCACTAAGTCTTTGCTCTGCTGTTATTTTGATGCCATGTATTCATGTTGCTACAGTGAGATCCATGCTTCTTTTGGGTGTGTTCAGTAAGGATGATTTTGACATATGGTAGTGCTCTCTCCATCCATGTCCCTGTTTGCATTTATGGAGTGCCCTAGCATGACCCAAGCTTGCTCTACTTTTGCTATAAAATGTTCCTGGCAGATTGTTTACATGTTAATCAATTTTGCCAAGGTTGTTGTAGTTGATCCATGCATGCTATGAGTTTGTTCTTGATTTGGTTAGCTTCATGAACATGTCTTCTTGCTGGTAGTATGCTTAGCTTGTCATGCAATGCCTTGTGATGAGTGATTCGAGCTCGTAAACATGCCTTCATAATTCTGTTCATGCCATGTCCAGTTTTCTGCCAAGTCTGAATTTGTTAACGAAACTTGCTATGTTTACATGGGTGCCATCATATCTTCTGATCCTTTTTGGCTTATGGTCAGTAAGGGACTTTTGTTATATGCTTTGAGTAGATTCATGTGATGCCTTGTTTTTCCATGATCTTTTCCTGTAGCATGTTGTTATTTTGCTCTAAACATTGCTTCCTGATGTTATTTCCTAACATGTTAGTATTTTCACCAAGTCTATGATGCTGTTATCTTTTGCACTTTTGCCATGCTTGTTTGAACCTGTTATTATGTGATTTAGCCGTAGCTCAGTGTTCATATTTTGTCAAGCATCTTGAGTAGATAACTGCCATGTGCTTTGTTGCTATGTTGGAGTGCAATAGCTTAGTTTCTTGTTGCATTCTAAATGGCATCGTGCTGTTAATCGCAGAATTGTGCCATTATTGTTTTGCTTGCCATTTGCAAACCGTGCCTCCGATTCCGGTGATCTTTATATCGACTTCGACCGAAATCAACTCATCTTTCCAGCGGCGCAATTGGTTTGCCAAGTTGAGGCCTGGTTCAATATTTCCCTTCCGAAGCATGCATATGCATTGCATATCACATCCCACATATCATGCCATGTTTTGCATCATGTTGCTTGCGCATTGCACCGTGTTTGTTTGTTGGTTCCTTTGCTTGTGTTCTTGGCTCGGGTAGAGCCGGGAGACGAGTTCATGATCGAGGAACCAGTTGAGTACGCTTATGAGGATCAAGCTTACGTCAACTCGTAGAACTTTGCAGGCAAGATGACCATACCCTCGAAATCACTTCTATCTTTGCTTGCTAGTTGCTCGCTCTATTGCTATGCTGCGATACCTACCACTTGCTATATCATGCCTCCCATATTGCCATGTCAAGCCTCTAACCCACCTTGTCCTAGCAAACCATTGTTTGGCTATGTTACCGCTTTGCTCAGCCCCTCTTATAGCGTTGCTAGTTGAAGTTGAAGAAGGAGTTTGTTCCATGTTGGAACATGGATATGTTGGGATATCACAATATCTCTTATTTTAATTAATGCATCTATATACTTGGTAAAGGGTGGAAGGCTCGGCCTTATGCCTGGTGTTTTGTTCCACTCTTGCCGCCCTAGTTTCCGTCATACCGGTGTTATGTTCCTTGATTTTGCGTTCCTTACACGATTGGGTGTTATGGGAACCCCTTGACAGTTTGCTTTGAATAAAACTCCTCTAGCAAGGCCCAACCTTGGTTTTACATTTGCACTAACAACCTATCACCTTCCCTTGGGTTCTGCAGACTCAAGGGTCATCTTTATTCTAACCCCCCCCCCCCGGGCCAGTGCTTCTCTAAGTGTTGGTCCGAAACAGAGCCACTTGCGGCGCCACCTCGGGGAAACTTGAGGGTTGGTTTTAACTGTACGTCGTGTTCATCCGGTGTTGCCCTGAGAATGAGATATGTGCAACTCCTATTAGGATGTCGGCGCATCGGGCGGTCTTGCTGGTCTTGTTTTACCATTGTCGAAATGTCTTGTAACCGGGATTCTGAGTCTGATCAGGTCTTCCTGGGAGAAGGAATATCCTTCGTTCACCGTGAGAGCTTGTGATGGGCTAAGTTGGGACACCCCTGCAAGGTTTTGAACTTTCGAAAGACGTGCCCACGGTTATGGGCAGATGGGAATTTGTTAACGCCCAGTTGTAGAGAACTTGACACTTAACTTAATTAAAATGCATCAACCGCGTGTGTAGCCGTGATGGTCTCTTTCCGGCGGAGTCCAGGAAGTGAACACGGTTCTTGTGTTATGCTTGAACGCAAGTAGTCTCAGGATCACTTCTTGATCACTTCTAGTTCACGACCGTCCTTTGCTTCTCTTCTCGCTCTCATTTGCATAAGTTAGCCACCATATATGCTAGTGCTTGCTGCAGCTCCACCTCACTACCTTTTCCTACCCATAAGCTTAAATAGTCTTGATCGCGAGGGTCTGAGATTGCTGAGTCCCTGTGACTCATAGATTACTTCCAAAACCAGATGCAGGTGCCGATGATGCCAGTCCAGGGGATGCGACCGAACTCAAGTGGGAGTTTGACGAGGATTCAGGACGTTACTATGTTTCCTTTCCAGACGATCAGTAGTGGAGCCCAGTTGGGGCGATCGAGGATCTTTTGCATTTGGGGTTGTCTTTATTTTGGTTCCGTAGTCGGACCTTGATTGTATTCTGGATGATGTAATGCTATATTTATGTATTGTGTGAAGTGGTGATTGTAAGCCAACTCTTTATCTCTTTCTTATTCAGTACATGGGATGTGTAAAGATTACCCCTCCTGCGACATGCCTACTATGCGGCTATGCCTCTAAGTCGTGCTCCGACACGTGGGAGATATAGCTGCATCGTGGGTGTTACACATGTTTTGGTCTGATTTTAATCAGCGTATGGGCACTGCAAAAGGAATCCGCATGGGTTTTGATTAGGACACACTAATTGCGCGTGTTGATGGCCTTGAGGATTTATCCCGGCCTTTCTATGATTCCGAGGTTGAATCTGTCATTAAGAACATGCCACCGGATCGTGGTCCTGGTCCCGATGGTTTTTCTGGCCTGATCTTAAAGAAGTGTTGGCCAATCCTAAAAGAGGATTTCATGCAACTTGTGAAGGAGTTCTATGAGGGTAGATGCAATTTGGAATGTCTTAACACTTCATTAATTACTCTGATCCCCAAAAAGCTGAGCCCTAAAGTTGTCGGAGACTTTCGGCCCATCTCGTTGACCAACACGTGCTTGAAGTTTTTAACTAAGCTGCTTGCTAACCGCCTTTAGAAAGTCATACTCAGATGCATCCACCACAATCAATATGGTTTTCTTCGGTGTTGTTCTATTCAAGATTGCCTGGCCTGGTGTTTTGAGTATATACATCAATGTAAAGCCTCGAAGCGGCCCATCATCCTCCTTAAACTGGATTTCACGAAGGCCTTCGACACAATTGAGCATGAACTTATTCTCAGAATTTTACAATGCAAGGGTTTTGACTCCCGGTGGACTAGATGGATCAATAGCATATTGTCTACAGGATCTTCTTCTGTGCTTCTCAATGGCGTGCCAGGCAATCACTTTGTTTGTAGAACGGGCATGCGTCAAGGGGATCCTCTCTCACCGTTTCTCTTTATGATTGCGGTTGATTTACTACAATCTGTAGTCAATGAGATGTGCTCCAGGAACATCCTCTCGCTGCCAATCCCAACCAGTTCCATCGACTACCCGATTGTACAATATGCCGACGACACTTTAATTGTTCTGCCTGCGATAGATGATAAGCTTATTGCTTTCAAGGAGATGCTTGACACATTTGTGGCGTCAACAGGATTACATGTCAACTTTAGTAAGTCCTCACTCATTCCAATAAATATGACTGATGTGGAAGGTGCTAGGGTGGCTTCTTTGCTCGGATGCGATGTTCGGCCAATGCCATTTACGTATCTAGGATTGCCAATGGGAACTTCTAGGCCTACAATCTATGATCTGCTGCCTCTGGTTGATCGTGTTGAGCGACGCCTATCTGCTTCCTCATGCCTGCTAAATCAAGGAAGCCGATTACAACTTCTACAGTCGGTGTTCTGCTCCATGCCAATATACTTCTTGTGTACCTTATCTCTCCCCAAGGGCATTTTGCAGTAGTTAGAGCTAATCATGAGGCAATGTCTGTGGAGAGGCAACACGAACAACCCACGCCAATCATTGGCTGCTTGGGATTTAGTCTGTCGCCCTAAGAATTTCGGTGGTTTGGGTGTTCTTAACTTGGGCATTCAAAATAAGGCTTTATTACTAAAGCATCTCTTCAAGTTCTTTAATAAAGTGGTGCCTTGGGTATCATTAATTTGGGACACCATTATGCATCGTCGCCACCTCAAAGCACCCAGAGATGTGGATCCTTTTGGTGGCGTGATGTCATGCATTTATATCCCAATTTTTGCAAGCTAGTTGTTCCACAAGTTCATGTTGGCGAGACAGTGCTTTTTTAGCTCGACCGTTGGCAGCTAGGAAATCATGTTGTCCTTTTACACGAATGGTTCCCAAGGCTACATTCATTTGTAGTTGATGATGCAATCACTGTCAAGGAGTTTATGGAGCGGCCTGATGTCTTGGATCATTTCCATTTGCCTCTGTCACAGGAGGCCTACTCGGAATTCACACAGCTCCAAGCCCTGCTGCCTTTGATCATCCTGAATGGTGAGAGCAAAGACATTTGGAAGTGGCCTTCGAAGTCTGGTGTTTTTATGTCAAAGATATACTATGACTCTTGCTTCTCCCACCTAGTGGTTGATCCCATTTTCAAATGGATTTGGAAGTGTGCATGCATGCTCAAGTTCAAAGTGTTTGGCTAGCTTCTCTTAATGGATCGTTTGAACACTAGCGCTATGATGCAACGTCGACATTGGATCATCCAGGATGACACATGTGTGGTATGTAACCTTGCACAACATGAGGATCGGGCTCATCTTTTGTTTGCTTGCAATTTTAGCCAAAGGGTTTGGAACTATCTTGGGATTTTTTTGGTCCGTTCAACCGAACCAAACCACATATGAGATGGCTCAAGCAGTTAGGAGGGATTTCGGTCATCCTTTTTTCACTGAGGTTGTCTTAACTGCTACTTGGAATATTTGGACACAAAGGAATGGGAAGATCTTCATAAATGAGCAACCTTCTTTTAGAGCTTGGAGAAGGAACTTTATCCATGACATTTTTCTCCTGTCTCATAGGATTAGATGTAAATATAAAGATAGTTTATTGTCTTGGATAGCTAACCTTCCTTAGACCCTTTTCTTGTAAGTATCTCTTCTCTTCTCCTCTAAACTTGTAAACTTGTAACTATACTTTTTTCTAGTTTTAATAAAGGACTGTGAGGCTGTTGCCTTGCAGTATATAGTCAAAAAAAGGAAAATAAGCTATGGTGGTGGAGTTATTAAACAGGAGGCAAACATGTTTGCTGACACGACAGGCATGACAGGTGTGATCCTCTATCTTATTACAAATGAAAGTGAAACTCCTAAGAATATGACGAAGTGTGACAGGGTTGGGATGACCCAAACGAGCGTGCCAAAGATCGAGTCCAGTGGAGAGAGCAACCGGTGTGGTGGTGGAGGTGGACGACGAATGCACTGGATAGAGCTTGTCGGGGCTGTCACATCGGTGAAGTACCATCCTGGTTCGAGCGTCCTTGACACAAAAACCAAGCTCGTCAAATTCAATAGTAACAGGATTCTTAATACGATGAGGTGACACAAGTATGTTAGACAATGTTAAAGGCATGGAATTAGAAGGAAAGGAAGTGTGCCTGACATGTGTGATAGGGAGTGTGGAACCGTCGCCGACAATGATGCGGCGGTCGGTGGTGACGGGAGCGAAGGAGGCAAGATTATCAGGATGAGCAAACATGTGAGCCGTAGCCCCGATGTCCATGTATCAATCACCGCCTCTAGTGTAGGTGTTCGGCGTAGGGGCGGTGTGCAGTGCGGTGAGGAGCGCCGGATCCGAAGGCATCGGCGGCAGGGCCGGCCAGGGCGGAGATGGGGCCGCAGGGAGACTGTAGCCGCCGCTCAGCTGCGGCGATGGGTATCCTCCATACGGCTGCGGAGCCGCGTAGTATGCCTGGTGCGTCGATGGGCGTGGCACGCGAAGGGTCGGTGAGGCCGTGCAGGGGCCCGTGGAACCGGCATGGTGTAGGCATGAACAACACAGGTCCACGGGTTGTAGCCAGAGGCCCACGGAGGGGGCACCTGGAACTGTTGTTGTTGTTACTGACAGGGCGGGCCGGTGCCCTGCGGCTGCTGCTGCTGACCACCACGGCGGCCCCCATCACGGCGGCCCCCAACGCGCCATTCGGCAGGAGGGGCAGGAGGGGCGAGCAGGTTGTATGGCAGCGGGAGCAGCCCCTACTGCTGGGGCGTTGGGTACGGCGGAGACGCCGGGAAGAGCGCCGGGTGGCGCTGCAGCGGGGGCGCGGCTGGGGCAGCGGGAGGCGCCAAGGACCCGCTGCGGGTGGTGCCAGCGGCGAGGGCGGTATGGATGGCCCGCGCCTTTACCTGCTTCATCCGCCGCTCCTCCAAGCGGAGATACGCAATGAACTTGGCGAAGGACGGGTTGGGGATGAGGCTGAGGTTCGCCGCGGCGTTGCCGAAGTCCTCGTTGATCCCGACGAAGAGCGTGCTGAGGAGGAGGTCATCATCGATCTTCATGCCAATATCACGGAGCTCGTTAGCAAGAGTCTTCAGGCGACGACAATAGTCGTCAATGGTGGTGTTGGCCTGGTGACACCCAAAAAGCTCTTACTACAAAAAACATGACGATGGAGCTAGTTGTCGGTGAAGAGCCCGTTCAGCTTGGTCCACACGGCGCAGGCATCATCACCCTCCTGCACGACCGTCTCGAAGAGGTCCGACAAGATGGTGAGGAAGAACCTGCGGATGATCGTGGTGTCGATGGTGGACCAGTCATGGAACTCTGGGATGAGGCTAGAGTCGACGGTGCCGTCCACATGGCCGATGAGATGATACTCCCGGAACAAGAGGGAAAAATACGTCTTCCACGTGTAGTAGGAGGAGTCCGTCTGGGAGAGACAAACCGGCACCCGCTCGAAGATGTTGAGATTGCGAATGTCTTTCACGTCGGGAGGGTTGGCGTCGGTGACCAGGTTGTAGTTGGTGGACGCGGAGGAGGTGACGGACGACATGACGGCGAGGGCGGCTCAGGGTGGTGTGTGGGTGTAGCGGGTCAGGGTTTTGGGTGGGCGGCAGCAGCGGGACTCGGGCGGCGGGGTAGTGTGGTGCGGGCGACACAGGACGGAGGTGTGGCAGCGACTGGGCGAATTAGCAGCGGTGGGTGGAGCAGCAGCACAGCTACTAGGGCTAGGGTTGGCGGCTGCGAGTGAGGCGGCGGTGGCTGGAGCAACGGGAGGGGCGCGAGCGGCGGTAGCTAGAGGTGAGGAGCGGCGGCAGCGGGCGCGATGGGAGGCACGGGTGGCATCGCCTTGGAACGGCAGCGGCGGAGCGGGTAGACGCGTGGCGGCGGCGGCGGCGAAGCGGAAGCGGGGAAAGAAACCTAAAAAACGGATACCATGTATGTTGTGGGAATTGCACGATGTACTGCTCATGTGCAAAGGCACATATATATGATGTACAAGAGGTGGGCCACGACCTCAACTATATAAGGAACTAGGAAGTGGGCCCAATACACAGATATGCACAACACATGTACTCAACAGCTAGCATTTTGTCATGTTTTTTTTTCTAAATAGCTCGTCGGAATGAAGCAAATGACACACCGTTGGAAAGATATCGTCGAGGCACATCTTTGTAATATGTATTATTTTCTCTAATTCATTACGGTTTAAGAGAAGTTTTAAATTTACTAAATCGCGAAATTCAGTTTTTTTGAAATTTTTGCAATTTTTGGTATTGTTCTCGCTCCAGTTTTTGAACCGTTTGTCGAAATGAGGTGTATCATACGCCGTCGAAAAGCTACGGACGTGGCCAACTTTCATATGTTGAAATGTTTTTGAGATTCCTTACGATTGTAAGTTAATTTTGAAAATCATGTGGCTGACGACGAGAGCCAGCTGCCGTTTTTCATGATTTTTTTACAAACCTCTAGTCAAAATGATTCAAATGCTACGTCGTTGGAAAGATATCGATGAGGCGCAACTTTTTTCATGTAGAACACTCTAATTCCTTATGGTTTAAGAGAAATTTTAAAAATTTCGAAACACAAACACCCTGTTTTTCGCGACAGCCAAATCTTCGTCTGTACTGCATGAGACAGAAGAATCATTGCTTCAAATCAAAAACTACACTGCATCAGACAATCAAGCGAACTTCATGATTTTTTTGTCAGATGTAAACTTTCTGAGACGAGTTTTTGTGAGTTTTTGTTTTCTTTTTTCAACATTTTTTTATTAAGGAGAGTGGACCGCAGAGACGAGGACGAGTGAACCGCGACATATATTGAAGTGAACCAGATTACTATTTTTTGTTTCGCTAAGTTTTCGCACTTCCATGTTGTGCACAAGTGAACCTCGTCCATCTCAAAAGTGAACCACATCCGAGGAAATGTAGCCGACTGATTTTTTAAACACAAAAAACAAATTGCACTTCATACATAGGGGTAATGAAACATCATTCTTTTTACACAAATTGAGTGCACTTCAAAAAAATCTCCAAAAAATTCAAAACATGGATGGAGTGAACTGCGTCGCCCAACTTCTCCATGAAAAAATGTACTACACGCATGCACGGGGTGAGAGGCAGATGACACGCACGTCCGGTGGGACTGCAAGCAGATGCGCTCGGCACTACATGAGAGCATCGACTAAACTAAACGGTGAGCCATCGAGGTGAATGGAATTGAAGCAAACTACAAAATTTGTCATAATCCCGACGAAGCTTGCCTCACTATACGTAAGTGCACTTCATGGCGAGTCGATGATGGCCGCATGCATATGCTGTGTGGACTGCTCCAGGGAGACCGACGTGCGTTCAGAGAGGAGGAATGGGGGAGTGCACAGTTTCACCAACGATGGGGGACGAAGTGAGCTGCAGTTGTACATGCGCACTAATGAACTAGCTAGCGAACTTCACAAACAAATAAAAAGGCATTTTGGGTAAGAAGGATGTGGCCCTGGAAACTGCACGCAAGAACGTCGAAGTCTGCAAGTGCACGAGCATTGAACTGCTGCATGCACGCCTCCGAGCTGCACGTCCACGGTCGCCGAGCTGCACATCTGCTGCCGTGGTGGCCGGAGACGACGGCTTCGCGTTGGCCGGAGTCTTTTTGGATAAGCAGGATGTGGACCTGGAAACTGCACGCAAGAACGCCGAAGTCTGCAAGTGCACGAGCATTGAACCGCTGCATGCACGCCTCCGAGCTGCACGTCCACGGTCGCCGAGCTGCACATCCGCTGCCGTGGTGGCCGGAGTCGATGGGGGCCGGATCCGCTGCCGGCGGTGGCCAAATATTTTTTGCGGGGGATCCCATACCTCCTTCGGCTAGAGAGATGGGGAGGAAGAGCCGGGGGGAGGGCCCTGGCTGGGAGGCACTACGGCGGTTGGAGGGCGTCAGGGCAGAGGGTGGCCGTGACGACGGGGGCAACCGCCATGATTGGGCGTGTTTGCCGGGGTAGATCCCGAACTGCCTCACCAGGATCCCGTGTGCGCGTCATGGTGAGCGGCGGTGGGCGATGGAGCTCGTCGGCATCGGCGGAACTGCTCGTCGCAGCTCGGTGGTGAAGGAGAAAAGCAGGGCAGGGGGAGGGCGATCCACGGCCGTCGCGGTCAGCCAGATCTGAGGCGGGGATGTGAGGAGGGGAGATGTGGGGTGCACGGCAGCGCCGACCCCGGCCAGTAGGAATAGGAGGCGCGGCGCGCAACCGGGAGGGATGTGGAGGCGGCCAGGGTTGGGTGGCCTCTAGTGGGCTGCCGGCCATGGAGTGGGTGGGGATTGTGGGCAGTGGGGGAAGAAGCTGAGGGGGAGGGGTGCTAGCCGGCCCGGATCCGCCGCTAGGAGGCCCGCAGGGGTAGTTGCCGGTCCGGATCCATGGCCGGTAGGTGTGCTTGGGGTAGAACGGGGGAAGGAGGTGGGTCGGGAGTGGGTGGATGCGGGCAGAGGTTGGGGTGGAGAGGAGGAAGGAGGTGGGGTGGGGTGGTGCGTCCTCTTTTTTTCTTTGTCCTGTGGTTCGGTTCGGGGTTTTGTGCTGCGTAGAAGTGTTATTAGAATAGGGAAACACTTTACATGGGTAGTCGGATATTTTTCGTTGGCTCAAACGTCTTCTGCACCGTTCATCTAGTATCACATTCAATGGCTCTTTTGAATTTTGAATGGCTTCATAACTGCCCTCCTCAAATTACATTGTTTTCATTAATGATGATTGGAACTAGCGTCTGTCTTCCCACGGCCAACAAATAGATCGACTCTGTTGTCCATTATCCTCGCCCACAGCGATCACGCCTTCCTCCACTTGCAGCTCTGCCTTTCCTTCTGGTGCTGTTACCCAACCAATGCAATGACCTCCCCTACGTGAGTGCGCCACGCCTCATACACGAACCCAAACACCTGCGTCGATCTTCTCCCTGGTGCATCCTTATTCTCCAGCATGACGTCATATGTCATCTACAAAAGTCGGGAGAGGACGGCGAGCGCGGCATGATGGTGGCCACTCGACGGTGCCGACCGCGCTGCTCCCTGCCGCTCGCCGGCGTTCAACACACAACTTTTAAGCAGAAGAGAATATCGTCAAAGCTAGGGAGGAGATGAAGGCCGAACTGCAGTGTCAAAGGACGGGTTCGACATCGACACCACACACGAAGCATGCATGCTTCGCATTTAAAAAAAAAGCATGCATGCTTCCTTACATGGTTTCCCTACTTCTCCATGTGTGACCACTGCTTCGTACCCCTGCCTCGCTCGTCATGCATGAGGACGAATTAGGCATGTCAAGTCTTCCCCGTGGCCCTATCTGACCACCACACTCCAACAACGTCGCTCCGATCTCAACATTGTTGCTCTGATCTCGTCGACGCTAATGCTCAAAGACATCCGTCATTGGATGGTGCTCACGTTCCAGTAGAGGCTTCGTCCCATTGTGCTTCCATGTTCATGTCTTATTGTATGGAATCAATGTCCAATATGTACAGGAAGACAGTTTTGTTTTCTTTGGAAGCAAATTATGGTCTCATTCAGAAGCAATGTTGATGCAAAAATACATCAATTAGAAAGTTCGTCGTTGAAAATATGTACATTCAACATTAGAAACAACTTTCAACTTATTTGGAAGCATGTGCTCATTTTGTTTGAAGCACATGCAATTGTCCCGTGGCACATGTATGTTGCACCATCTTATCTCTATTTCACTTCCTTCTCACAAAATATAAGCTCCGGTACACAATGACCAAGCGTTATAGGTTTCACAAAATACTTATGCTTCCTACACAGTTGAACAAAGTTTCATTTAGACACTAACCATGCTTCTAACAATAGCAGACTATGCTTCCTATGCATCCAAATAAATAGAGCTTATCTTACACAGTGATCAGGTATGCTTCCAACGTTACTGCACGATGCGTCCAACGTCCAGATTAAATGTTGTCTACAACCCAACATTTCAGTTGACATCTGAGGATATATACAGTTGGAATGATTTTTTTGGAGTACCTTTGTTTTGGAACAGATTTTTTGAATAATATGTTTCCATGGCATGGTTTCCATGATAATAAATAAATAAATTTTCCATGCCATGCTTGCACTGTTAAAAAACAACATCTCCAAAACAATAAGTTATCCTTTATCTGTTTATTGGAAGCAAATTTGCAAATAGTGGGAAGCAAATCGAAAATTTGTAGGAAGCATTATTTTTTGTATTTGTTTGTTGGAAGCAATCATGGCTTACCAAATCAATTAACGTAATTTCTGGAAGCAGTTAGTTACTAGAACCACAGATAAGGGTGGAGAGGTCAGCGGGAGGAGGGGTTATATATACGTGAGAGTGGTTATTAGAAGCACTTAATTAGGAAGGAAATAACTCGGCGCCTAACAATAGTATCAGATCAGACGAATAGCAATGATGTTAATTTGACGGCCATCCAGTGGTCTGATGGGAAGCAAGGGATCAGTAGTCTGATCCCTAGCGGTTCCCATTAGAATAAGGTCTTTAATGCTAAACTAAGAGTGAGTGTAGAATAGCTTATTCTACACCTCGGTAATGATACATACAAAATGTAGTAGCACAATATTTAAATTATAGTTATTTTTTCTGAAAATGTAGTAAATTACAAACTTGCATAGTAAAAAAATATTTTCAAAATTACTACATTTGGTACATTGTTTTACTAGATTTTGTATATAGCGTTACTAGGGGTGTATAATAAGCTATTCTACACTCATGCTTAGAATAGCGTTACCCTATATATATATCAAAACCGTGCCGCAACTACACGTGGGTGTTAGCAAGATCATTTGTGTGTCAGTTTGCAAGTTTTCATTCATTGTCTGAGAGATCGGAACAATTTTCAAACATTTCAGCCTCAGGGTGCGGCCACACGCATAGGCCTTGTTGGCATTTTAATTACAGGAAATGCATATAGAGTCAGAAAATCATGAAAATTGGTCTGTCACCATGGCGTGCTCTCACGACCCCATGGGAATTTTTTGGTAAAGTTTGGCACAAGTTTTGATGCTTGCACCTTGGAAACCGAAGCATCTCATAAGAAGGATCATACTTTCCAAAAGGAGACGCGGCAATTCGGACTCCAATCATCATTGACTTCATTGTTCCACGTCGAAATTTTTCCATGGTAAGCAATCACCGGTATACCCTAGGTTTGATTTTAGCCCATTTCAGGTCTCGTCTACTATATTTAAGCCATTTTTTGCATCTACCGTGCATTTAGTGCATATAAAATCAAAATCGTACTACATCTACATGTGGGTGTTAGCAAAGAAGGTGTAGAAATCATTTGTGTGTCGCTTTGCGAGTTTTCATCCATTGTCTAAGAAGCGGGGAAAATTTTCAAGTATTTCGGCTACAAGGTGCGACCACCGGCATAGGCCTAGTTGGTATTTTAATTACAGGAAATTCGAATGGAATCCGAAAATCATGAAAATCGGTGTGTGGCCGTGGAGTGCTCTCACGACCCCGTGGAAATTTTTTGATAAAGTTTGGCACAAGTTTTGATGATTGCTCAAGGGAAATGGGAGCATCTCACAAGGTTCGTTGGTTCCAAAAGGAGATGTGGCAATTCAAACTCCAATGGCCGGTGACTTCATCGTTTGGCGTCATACAAAATTCCACGGTACACAATCACCATTATACCACATGTTTGATTTTCTGACGCATTTCAGGTATCATTTGCTATATTTAAGACATTTTTTGAATTTAATATGCATTTTGTGCATATAAATGAAACTCCAACCGCAACTGCATGTGCTAATGAAAGGGATGAGGCGCTCGATCTGGGAGCATCCAAAGGTGCAGACGTGCGATCCGTGGGGTTTGGGTTCTGGCCAATTAGAATGCACAACTCACATCGTGCGTGCAGTTTGGTCGGCACACGACTTTCATGAATGAACCGTGTGCTATCCACAAACCAGATTGCATATCTTCTATTCATAAATACTGGGGTGAGATCAATTGAGTGTGATACCTCTAGGGTATAGTAATCATAAATAGTTCAAATTCATTGCCTGAGCTGACAGTGTATCAAGGTCAACATATTAACCATTCTAACATCAATAGAAGACCGGGCATAACTCACAAATTCATTACACATGACAGTTCTAAATTGAACGAATTAAGTTGCAGGATAGGCATAAAAACTTGTGTTATGATTTAATTCACATGTACATGAGGGAACTGGGATCATTAGGTTAACGCCGAATGAAATTAGGTTTTTTGCTGATTTTACACATCTCTGTTTGTACGGTGCATGATCCCTTGGCTGGCAAGTCAGCAAATTGATCACTCTCGTCCTCATCAGCAACATCCTTGACGCCCAGTACTCTCCTCTTCCCATGCATCACTACATGGAAGTTCTTATGCAAGGGGTCTTTCACATAGAAAATCCGGGTAGCATCGCTAGCAAGAATGAACGGGTCCATGTGATATGCTATCGTTGTCTTGTTAACACAGGTCTTCCTGTAATCATCAACCTTTACCTGACTAAGAGGGATCCATGTGCACCTAAATAATGCCACCTTAACTTACACATAGTTAAGCTCCCAAATCTCTTTGATGGTTCCATAGTATACCATTTTAGCAGCTTCATCCACAAACATTCATTCTATTCGAACAGAGCTATTATAATATGAGGTCTTCTCATCACGCTCCTTAGTGTAGAACATGTAGCCATTTATTTCCGCTTAGTACATCATCACCGTAGGTGAAGGCTTTTGTGCCAACCACGTAGCAATGTCATCCATAGATCTGTGTGCCAAACGATCCTTCGGCCATCTGGTGTAGTACTTGTTGTGCTCCTTTATCTCAACATCTAATGAATGCACCATTGGTAAGAAGCTTTGGGGTCCAAGTGTTCGTCAGCATAAGCATTGAGAACTAGGTTGTTAAGCAGTAGCTTCCAATGGGCTTTGTCAGCTAAATCTTAGGGTGCAGCCTTTTGCGTGCCAGCAAGGACCGACTTACCTTTTAGCCTTCCCTTGTGGCAAGAGAGGGGCAAACCTATAGCTTTTTGTTTCATGTATTTGATGCAAAACTTAACCACCTCCTCCGTGGTATAACCTTGTAGGATGCTTGCCTCTGGATGGCTTCGGTTCTGACAATAGCACTTCAGTATTCCCATGAGCCGCTCGAAGGGATACATGTTGCGAAGAAACACAGGACCACAATACTTTATCTCGTCGACAAGGTGCACTGTGAGATGGACCATGACATCAAAGAATGACGGTGGGAAAAACATCTCTAGGCTGGACAATATTCTTGCAATATCCTCTTGCATATAGTCTAGCTCTTCAGGCTCTACCACTTTCTGTCATAGTTTGTTGTAGAAATCAAAGAGCACAATGAGTGTGTTTCTTGTATCTATGTCCATCAGATTCCTGATGGCCACCAGGATGATTTGTGTCAACATTACATGGCAATCATGTGACTTCATGTGTGCCAACTTCATTTTACCTGAGCTCTCATCCACGAGACTTCTGATATTTGTGGAGTAGGAAGAGGGTGTCTTAACTGACAATAGATAGTTGAAGAACTCTTTTGCTTCTTTTTTATTAAAATTGTAACTCTGATGAGCATGAAGGAATTGTTATCATCTTCTTCTTCACTCTTGCGTTTTGATTGATCACCAAGCATATCGTGTCGTGCACCATCACCATCCGTTGTTTTCCCTTTAATCTTGAGCAGAGTACCAAGGATGCTTTCACATATGTTCTTCTCTATGTGCATGGCATCGATGCGGTGACGTACACGTAGAATCTCCTAGTAAGGTAATTCCTAGAACGCCAATTTCTTCTTAAGAACTTGGTCCCTGGGTGTTTGTTTCACCATCAAAGCATGGTTCTTGCAAGCACAACATTAATTTGTTTAGACATGTTGTGGACCAACTCCTCATCATAAGGTCTGGGGCCCAAACCTACCTCTTTCATACCATCAAATTCAGCTTTCATCTTTCGGTTTGGGTGATCTTTCCATAAGAACGTACGATGACACAAATACATGGTTTTGTGCGAGTTGGGAAGAAATCTGCTCACTGTCCTATCAATGCATGTGACACACCCTACATCTCCCCTTATTTTCTGCCTTGATGTGTTGCCTAATGCTGGCATATCTTGAATGGTGTGCAGCAGCATCGCATGTAGATCGAAAAACTCCTTTTGTAAGCATCATAACATTTTACAACTGGCTTTTGTACCCACAATGTCAGCAGTTCTTCTACCAATAGCTAAAAGTAAATGTCGATGCCATTTCCAGGTTGCTTCGGGCCTTGGATAATCATTGACATCATGATGTATTTTTTCTTCATACACAACCAAGGAGCAAGGTCATGTATATGCATAGAAGCATCAGCCATGTGATGTGTTTGGTGCTCATATCGCCAAAAGGACTCATCCTGTCAGTACAGTCCCTGAGCCTTATACTTCTAGGATCATTGGCATAGTCTTCAAACTTGTTGTCGATTAATTCCCACCGAGCCCCATATTTTGGGTCCCACATATATTTATCCGCGGTTCGCTCATCATCATGCCACCGCAACCTCTTTGCCTCTCTAGGGTTTGCAAACAAACGCCTCAACCCTGGAATTAAAGGCAAGTACCAAAGAAACTTGAATGGGATTCCTGTCTTGGTCTTGTCGTCCAATTTGTACTTGTCCTTTGCTCTCATGCACTTGTATCGTGCATGCTTGCATGTGGGACATGCATGCGAATCTTTGTACTCACCACGTGTAATGCCCTCGATGCCGCTATATCTCCCATGTGTCGAAGCACGAGTTAGAGGCATAACCGCATTGAAAGCAATGTCGCAAGTGAGGTAATCTTCACACAACCCATGTAATACATAAGGGAAAGGGATACATAGTTGGCTTACAATCGCCACTTCACACAATGACATGAATAAAGCATTATATCAAATAGATACAATCAAGGTCCGACTATGGAACCAAAATAAAAGAAGAACCCCAAATGCGACAAGGTCCCCGATCGATCCTAACTGGGCTCCACTACTGATCAACTAGAACGAAACAACACAAAGGGCAAGATCTTCATCGAGCTCCTCCTGAGATTGGTTGCGTCATCTGCACGGACTCATCGGCACCTGCAAGCTGGTTTTGGAAGTATCTGTGAGTCACGGGGACTCAGCAATCTCACACCCTCACGATCAAGACTATATAAGCTTATGGGTAAGGTAAAAGGTATGAGGTGGAGCTGCAGCAAGCGACTAGCATATATGGTGGCTAACATACGCAAATGAGAGCGAGAAGAGAAGGCAAAGCACGGTCGATAAAAGTATGATCAAGAAGTGATCCTAGAACAACCTACGTCAAGCATAACTCCAACACCGTGTTCACTTCCCGGACTCCGCCGGAAAGAGACCATCACGGTTACATACGCGGTTGATGTATTTTAATTAAGGTCAACTTGAGGTTTTCTACAACCAGACGTTAACAAATTCCCATCTGCCCATAACCGCGGGCACGGCTTTTGAAAGTTCAAAACCCTGCAGGGGTGTCCCAACTTAGCCCATGACAAGCTCTCACGGTCAACGAAGGATATACCTTCTAGCGGGAAGGTCCGATCAGACTCGGAATCCCAGTTACAAGACATTTCGACAAGGTAAAACTAAACCAGCAACACCGCCCGAATGTGCCGACAAATCCCGATAGGAGCTGCACATATCTCTTTCTGAGGGCACACTCAGATTGTCCTAGGTACGGGTAGGCCAGCCCAGAGTTGCCCCTGGTGGCCATCGGCAGCTGACAGGTTGGACCAACACTCAGAGGAGCACTGGCCCGGGGGGGGGGGGTAAAATAATGATGACCCTCAGAAGCGCGACTCCCAAGGGAAAAGAAAAGGCTAGGTGGCAAATGGTAAAACCAATGTTGGGCATTGCTGGAGGAGTTTTACTCAAGGCGAACTGTCAAGGGGTTCCCATAATAGCCCAACCGCATAAGGAACGCAAAATCTGGGAACATAACACCGGTATGACAGAAACTAGGCGGCAAGAGTGGAACAAAACACCAGGCATAAGGCCGAGCCTTCCACCCTTTACCCAGTATATAGATGCATGAATTAAATAAGAGATATTGTGATATCCCAACAAGTAAACATGTTCCAACGAGGAACAACATCTCCATGTTCCAACAAGGAACAAACTTCAATCTTCACCTGCAACTAACAACGCTATAAGAGGGGCTGAGCAAAGCGGTAACATAGCCAAACAACGGTTTGCTAGGACAAGGTGGGTTAGAGGCTTGGCTTAACAATATGGGAGGCATGATAAGCAAGTGGTAGGTATCGCATCATAGGCATAGCAAAAGAGCGAGCAACTAGCAAGCAAAGATAGAAGTGATTTCGGGGGTATGATCATCTTGCCTGAAATCCCGCAAGGAAGAAGAACATGTCCATGAAGAAGATAAACGGACGAAGTCGAACGAATCCTCACAACACTATGTTATTGAAACCAACCCGAAGAAGCAACACCGGAAAGAAGCAAACAACATAGTAAACAACCAAGCATAACATGGCATGATGCGCAAACAAGTATGATGCATGTCCGGTTTAATGAGGCATGGCATGGCAAAATGCACAAACAATCCTACAAATTAAATGGAGATCAATATGCAACCCCGTTGCATATTGACGAAACACCACATTCAAGTTATTTAGTTCGATCTTGTTTATGTACCCAACAATATTAAATGTTGTTAAGCATGTCAAGAGGTGAAACATAAAGGGATTATCTATCTAAACAATTTAAATGGGGCCGGGTATAACAAACAACAAATCCGGTAAATCCCCATATGCATTTAGTAATTTAATGCAAACAACAATTTTAAACATTCTTGAAGTTGTTATCATGATGCGGATGACATGAAAGTTTTATGCAATATTTAAAGAAAATGTTGATAAGAGCATTATATGGAGCATATGTCATCGTGGCGGAAAGAAAGGATGCCACGGCAACGATAGCGGAAACGGTACCACAGCAACGTTCCGGTTCCGGTACTCAATTGAGATACCGAAGCAAAGGGGGAAGTGTGCGGAACGTGACAAGCAGGGATGGTGGGGTGATCTCGGATACCGAGTTCCCACATGTGGGTGGCAAGGCAAAAGAGGGGCAGCGTGCATCGACAATTCGAGCACGGAGCAAGCACGAGCATCTCATACATCACATGCAAGCATTCTCGAACGATCGTCTTGGGGTTATACCTTCGAAGCGTGCAAAAGGGATGGTTCTCGTTCGGTGCAAAGTAGAGGAAGTAGACGTTCTCGGGACGTTCGTCGTGGAGGTAGTCGTACACGACGACGGTAGTTGTACACGGGTCTTCGGCCATGGAAGTAGTCGTACACCGTTTTCGTAGAGGTTCGGGGTCACGAGACGGAACTTGATGTCCATGGGGTCTTCGAGGGTCGACGGTAGTGGTACTCGATGAATCCCAAGATGGTCTTAGGCGTCTTCGCGCGTGGGGGTACTTGGTGAATCCACGTAGTCGTGCACGTCGACGGTAGTCAAACTTGTCGGTTTTTGTTCATGGGTCTTCGGCGTCAGTAGTCGTTCTAGGCGCCGGGTGTCCAGGTACTTGGCATTCTTGGGATTCCGAAGAAGGCGGTAGAGGTACTTGACGCGTCACAATGTAGTCGAACTTGACGAAAAACTGGTCTCCTCGGGGACTTGATGCATCTGAGTTCTTCGCGTTTGTAGTTGTACTTGCATTCGGAGTCCGGGTCTTGCCGGTGGTGGAACTTGGCGTCGCTGTAGTCGATCTTGCCAGCCTTGAAGTCCAACACAAAACAACACAAGGGGCCTCGGGATGCCAACAACAAGGAGGCGATGGTGGCGGCTGCGAGCTCCTGTGCAGGGGAAGGAGAGGGAAGCCTCGTGGTCGTGCTGGTTGCTGACAAGAGCGACTCTAGTCGAGGCCAGGTGCAAAGGAGGGGGGCGTCCATGGTGCGGCCGTGGCCTGGTTCTGCGGATGCGAGTCGACGAGGTGGAGCAGGGACCAGTGATGAGGTGGAGCCTGCGAAGGCCCCTGTCGGGGAGGCAATGGAGGACGGCGCTCAGCAGAGCAAGGTCGGCGGCGCTCGATCCTCGGGCACAAGCGGGGAAGGAGAGGTGGCCGAGGGGCCGAAACGGCAGGGCGGCGCCGGTGCCAAACAGCGAGGGCGAGGGGGATCCAGCAGGGCTCCCAGCGAGAAGGACGAACGTGGAGGAGGAGACCCAGGCGCGGGGCTGACGGAGGAGGAGATCGGGCGTAGAGAGGGAGAGCGGGAGCAAGATGGGGACGAGCGGGATCAAGAGGAAGATGGGGTCGAGCCGAGGCTCTCTGGCGGCGGGGTGGAGACGAGGGAGATGGGGATCGAGGAGTGGGTTCGGCCCACTAGGGTTAGCAGCGGTAGGTGGGCTTGGGGCCGGCCCAGTAGAGAGGAGGGGTCAGCTGGGCTTGCTGGGTTGGGCTCTCCCTCTCCTCTCTTTCTTCTTTAAACGAAAAGAAAAAATAGAGAGAGAGGAAAAGGAAGGGGGGTTAGGGAAAAAGAGTTTGAGCAGGAGGACAATTTTTCCTAGACTCATAAAAATATACATGACCACAGAAAAATAGAAGTGGCAAGATTGCAGGAATTAAATTCAAATTGATTTGAATATAATTCAAATGGTTTTGAATTGGGACTAGGTTTGGTGAGGCCAAAAATGTTCGGGTTTTTGGTGGAGCTCCGGAATATGATGAAAGAATATATGGCAAAGTTGGAGACCAAGAATTAAGATAACAATGGCATTGGGATATTTTGCAAGTGTGTTGTGGTAATTTCCAAGGGATGGAATATTTATTATAGCTCCCTAATATCGGGAGGATAAGTTATAAAGAGAATCACCATGTTAATTCCCTCGATTTAAATGGACCGAAAATCCATGCAATTTATTTAGTGAGACGCAAAAGACTTATGACATGATGACATGATGACATGATGCAATGCACAAATAAAGGGGCAGGCACAAATGAAACACACGGCGAAACCCGGAACACATGGAAGTCTTCTCAAGCATCAGTCTCGAGGCATTACAACACTCCACCACTACGAGAGGATCTCGTCTCGAGATCTAGAATAACACCGGAGGGAAAACGGAAGAGAAAGAGAAGAGGTAAAACTAAGTTGCTTCTTTGACGAATGAGTGAAACCAAAGAACATTGCGAGGTTGAACAAATTCGAGAAAGAAAACAACGAAGGTGAACAAAGTCGAAAACACTCCGTTAGAAAAGAGGAAGAATGAACATTGCGAAAACCGTGAGGTTGAAGGGCAAGATATATATTGAAACCACTCCGGTTAAAACAAGATAGAGAAGGATTAAGAATGATATAATTTGGATAGCACTCTGACTGTAAATGGAAGGAATAGAACATGATCTTGACAAACAAGATGATGGGTCGAAAAGAGCATCATCACAATGCCTCCGGAACAAAAGAATAGAATGGAATGGGATGAACGAAGGGAAACAAGATCTCGAGGGAGCACGCTTACAACAAAAGCTAGAACGGAGTTGTTGGAAAACCAACAACGAAAAGAATAAGCTTGATATGGTCTTATGGAATACATCTCAAATTATGAGGTGACAGCCTGCCACTCACGAAAAATGAATTGGAATGAACAAGGAGACGAGAACGCTATTTCACCGGGAGGATAAATGAAGAACTTGGGTCACTTATAATCACCATAATTAGCAACACTCCTTAGGGAAGGCTTTAAGGTGAAATATAACCCAAGATAACTCCAATGACAAGATTAATGGATTTAAAATATCTCATTCTTAACAACATGTGAATCATGAAACATGAACTCAAATTATCAAGAATGACATAATAGCACCTCCAATGATACGGAAGAAAGAATTGCACTCCGAATTACAATATGAAGAAAAGCTTGAGCTTCTTAGGAAAGAATCTCGATGAAAAAGTTGGAGAAGGAATTAAATCCTTGATGGACCATTATGTAGAACCTCCATGAAGAACTCCGTTAACCAAAAGAATGATCAAACGGAAAGAAAGGGTAGTTGAAAACACAAGGTGGAGCCTTGTAAAGATTTAGATAGATCTCCGTGATTACATAGTTGAAATAGGTTGGAAACCCGGGAAAAAGATAAAATGAAACAAATGAAACCGAGAATTTGAAGGGCCTCCGGAATAAAGAATTAATCATTAGGATGAAACAAGAATAAGAATTATATTATGCTTATCCTTCACCAATTTAAATTGATGACAAGCAACGGATCGCATATGACTTATTCTCGTAGAAAGGATTAAGATAGATATAGCGCAAACATGAGAAGGTTTTCAACGAACCACCGGTAGAATTGAAACCACGAATGAATTGATATGATAACAAGGTAAGAAGAATCTTGAACGAACCACCGTAAGCATTGAAAAGAGCATATAAAACATGAAGACACACCGGGAAGGATTAGCAAATAAACGAAAATGCTTGAGAGAATTTAGATATAAGAGAACGAAGGGATCACGAGCCGATTAAAGATCACTTGAACGAAGCACCGATAGAATTTGGAGAATGATAGTTGAAAGCTGAGAATGAATAAATCTTAGATGATGGGCTCCGGATGAACAAACTGAAAAGGCTCATGAATTGCTCCGGATGGATAAAAAGAATTCTCACAATCAAACAATTATGAGAGGATGACCTCGAATTAGAACCACGATTCTCTGAGAGAACGGATAAGATATGGAGGTAAAACTCTTCTTCGGTCTTCAAAATCTGAGAACAACGACGAGAACACCACCATGTATTGTTGAGATACTCCGGAAGAATCAAAAGCGAAGAGGTTGAGCCAACGATGAAAAGAATTTGACAGATCTTGAAGAAGACATTTGACTGATGATAAATCATTGTTACATCAAACTTCGAAAGGAATTTGAGAATACCTCCGGGAAAATAAGAAGAGTCAGGTAAGATCCTAGGAAAATACCTATGGGTTAGGGCCCACTCAAAAGAAACACCGTTGAAGGATTTAAAAGAGAGAATGCACCGGTTGAATTAAATGGCTTGAATGAGATAAACAACCAGGAAATAGGTTGAACGGATCTTGAATGACAAGACAAGCCTTTTGAGATAGCTTGAGCACGCCGGAACAAATGAATAGCTGAAACACCCCGGATGTAACTTTCCCTATTTGTACTCCAACTCTTGCCGTTTCCGGCGTTAAGTCATATTTATTTCCTCGGGTTCGGGTTTTGTCTCCGTGTGTTGTTGTCATTGTCATGCATCTCATATCATGTCATCATGTGCATTGCATTTGCATACGTGTTCATCTCATGCATTCGAGCATTTTCCCCGTTGTCCGTTTTGCATTCCGGCGCTTCGTTCTCCTCCGGTGGTCATTTCTAGCTTTCTTTCGTGTGTGGGGATTAAACATTTCCGGATTGGACCGGGACTTGCCAAGCGGCCTTGGTTTACTACCGGTAGACCGCCTGTCAAGTTTCGTACCATTTGGACTTCGTTTGATACTCCAACGGTTAACCGAGGGACCGAAAAGGCCTCGTGTGTGTTGCAGCCCAACACCCCTCCAATTTGGCCCAAAAACCACCTAACTCTGCTCCATGTCCTAGAGCGTTCGATCACGATTGCGTGAACGAAAACCGCACCTCATTTGGACTCTCCTAGCTCCCTCTATGCCTATAAATAGCCTCTCCTCCGAAATCCCGGATCTCCTCGTCCAAACCCTAGAAAAGTCCTCCTCGCGCCGGCCGGACACGTCCGTCCCCGGCCGGACACGTCCGCCGCCTCTGCCAGCCAACCAACAGCCGCCACGTGTCCCTTGCGGGACCGCTTCGCCGCC
>NC_057803.1:367479751-367488848 GCF_018294505.1 Triticum aestivum
CCGGCTTCGCCTCCGCCGCGAGCTCGCTGCCCCGCGTCCCCGGTGGCCGCCGTCGCCGTTCGCCGCCAGATCCGGCCCAGATCCGGCCGGGTCCGGCTCTCCCTCTCCTCCCCGCCGGTATTTGCGACCTCGCCGGAGCAAGTCAACCCTCGCCGGAGCTCCTCGGTTCGCGTGCCAATCCAGATCTGGGACGAACCCTAGGTCAAAATTCTTCTAAGTCCTCGGAATTTTCAGTCCAAGTGCTCATGTTCGAGGCCCCGTAACTTTGCACCCGTAGCTCCGATTCATGCATATAGCATATCAAAATGTTCATATCAGAGAGTACATCATTTCATTCCATTGCATCATTTTCATTTGAGTTCATCTTGATGCCCGAAATGCTGTTAGAAGAGGGCTACTTGAGTTAATTGTCAGATTTGCTACTCCGTTTAGCACTTTTGTCATTTTTGCCATGATTATTGTGTGCATGATATGCCCGTGAGTCCTACATATGTTTTGTTAAGGGTTTTGTCATATTTCCAGAGGTGCAACCCATGTATTTTTAGGATGTGTGTAGTGTCTTGTGCAAACTTGGAAACTGGTGCACTTGCTAATTCTGTTTTCAGAGACTTAGTAATTTCACTAAGTGCTGCAGCTGTTTATCTCATGATGCCATATGTTCTTGTTGTTTCCTAGTGATCTGTGCCTCTTTTGAGGATGATCAGTAAGAGAGTTTTGTTAATATTGTAGTGCTCTATCCATCCATGTCTTTGTTTGCAATTATGGAGCACCCTAGCTTGAGTCAATCGAGCTCTACTTTTGCTTTGTTGTGAATCTAGGCAGACCGTCAACTTGTTTGCGATTTTGCCGATGTTATTGTAGTTGATCCGTGCAAGCTATGCCATTGTTCTTGCCATGTCTAGATTGCATTTTGTGCCTTCTTTAAGGATGTATGCTTGTCTTGCCGTGACTTGCACCGTGGTAAGTGCATCGAGCTCGTAAACATGCCTTCGTGAGTTATGTTTCAGCATGTCCCAGTTTTCACTAAGTCTAAAAACTGATTATGTTTTTGCCATGTTCGTGTGCTTGTTAGTATATTTTGTGATCCCTTCTGGCTCAAGGTCACTAAGGGACTTTTGTTAAGCTTGTTGAGTAGCTCCATGCCATGTCTTTCCTTGTCATGTTCAGGTCCTGTAGCATGTTGTTTTGTTGCTCCGAAGAGGGCTATATGATCTGAAATTCCAGACAAGTGTTAATTTCACTAAGTCTGAGATCTGTTTTACCATTTGCGTTTTTGCCATGCTTGTTTGAACCTCCTAATGGATGAATTGGCCGTAGCTCAGTGCTAGACTTTTATTAAGCATCTTGTGTGCATCCCTGCCATGTATTTTGTTGTCATGTTTGGGTGCTGTAGCATATTCATTTCATTGCATTTAGAGGCCTACTTTCTGTAAATCGTATACCAGTGTCATTTTTGAATCGCTTGCCATTTCCAAACCGTAACTCCGATTCCGGTGTTCTTTATATGGTTTTCAAGCGAATTCATCTCATCTTTCCAGTGGAACACTTGGATTTCCAAGTTGAGGCCAGGTTCATGCATTTCCTGTCATATCTTGCATTTTGCATCCCGCATCGCATCCCGCATAGCATATCATCTTTGCATTGTGTTGTTTGAGTTTGCACGTGGTTGATTGTATCCTTGTTGTTTGTTTGTCTTGTTTGGGTAGAGCCGGGAGACGAGTTCGCTAACGAGGAGCCCGTTGAGTTTGCTTTCGAGGATCTAGTCAACTCTGACAACTGTGCAGGCAAGATGATCATACCCTCGAAATCACTACTATCTTTGTTATGCTAGTTTGGGAACCCCTTAATATTTCGCCTTGATTAAAGCTTTTCCAGCAAACCTTTTGCCACCTAGCCTCTTTTTCCCTTGGGTTTCCGGAGCCCGAGGGTCATCTTATTTTAAACCCCCCCGGGCCAGTGCTCCTCTGAGTGTTGGTCCAAATAGAGCCACTTGCAGCGCCACCTCGGGGCAACTTGAGGGTTGGTTTTAGTTGTACGTAGTGTTCATCTGAGTGTGCCCTGAGAAAGAGATATGTGCAGCTCCTATCGGGATTTGTCGGCACATTCGGGCGGTGTTGCTGGATTTGTTTTAACCTGTCGAAGTGTCTTGAATTACTGAGATACCGAGTCTGATCGGAACGTCTTGGGAGGAGGTCTATTCCTTCGTTGACCGTGAGAGCTTGTCATGGGCTAAGTTGGGACTCCCCTGCAGGGATTGAACTTTCGAAAGCCGTGCCCGCGGTTATGGGCAGATGGGAATTTGTTAATGTCCGATTGTAGATAACTTGAACCTTAATTTAATTAAAATGAATCAACTGAGTGTGTTACCGTGATGGCCTCTTCTCGGCGGAGTCCGGGAAGTGGACACGGTGTTGGAGTAATGTTTGCGCAGGTTGCTCTCTAGTTTCTCACTCGCGCTTTGCCTCCTCTTCTCGCTCTTCTTTGCGAATAAGTTAGCCACCATACTTGCTAGTCGCTTGCTGCAGCTCCACTCATATTTTACCTTGCCTTACCTATAAGCTTAAATAGTCTTGATCGCGAGGGTGCGAGATTGCTGAGTCCCTTTGGCTGACAGATTACTATTACACCAGATGCAGGGTCTGAGGATTCCGCTCCAGGTGACGCGTATGAGCTCAAGTGGGAGTTCGACGAAGACTCTCAACATTACTATGTTTCCTTTCCCGATGAGCAGTAGTGGTGCCCAGTTGGGGGTGATTGGGACCGTGTCGCATGTTGGGTTCTCTTTTATTTTGGCGCCGTAGTCGGGCCATGAGTGTTTGGATGATGTAATGTTATTTATGTACTTGATTGACGTGGCGAGTGTAAGCCAACTATGTATTCTCCCCTTTATTCATATTACATGGGATGTTGTGAAGATTGCCTAACTTTCGACATATGCCTTCAATGCGATTATGTCTCTAAGTCGTGCCTCGACATGTGGGAGCTATAGTCGAGGGTGTTACAAGTTGGTAATCAGAGCCTTCCCCGACCTTAGGAGCCCCATTGCTTGATCGTTTTTAGCGGCCGAGTTGTGTCTAAAAAACTGTTTTGAGTCTTTAGGAATTATATGTCAGAGAGTTTAGGAACTCTTTTTACTTCCCAGTCTCCTCATCGCTCTGGTAAGGCATCCTGACGTAGAGTTTTGACCCTTCTCTTCTCAAATTTCACTAAATTTTTTTTAGGATCACGCGGGTATCTTGGAATCGTTCCGATGGTTTTATGATGAGAACATTGTCTTGGTGCCTCCTGTCAGGGGTTTAGTGGAAGTGTCCCAGGGAGTTGAGCTCTGAGGTGTTGTCATCATAATTTTATCGTTGCAGTTCTGGAATACCAGAGTTTAGTACGCTGACATCAAAAATCTCTTTTATGCACTTCGTTGGTGAGATAACCTCGACGCCACCCAGTACTGGGGCGGGAGTTCGGGAGTATCGCCATAACTTGTATAACAGATGCTTTTCGAAGGTTGAGGTAGATGGTTTCCGAAGGTTTCTTGGTTATGTGTTGAAGGATGGATACAGCTGGATGTAGGAATTGCTAGTTTGGGTGAGATATTATGCTTCCCCTGTATCCCCAACACCCGATTGCATAACCGGAAAGGTTTGGGAGTTTCATAGGTGGGAATTCTTGTAGCTCTAGTTCTTCTTCCACGGATATTGGTTTGAGATTGGGATTTCTTACCGATTATTCATTCTTGATCCGTACCTTGTTGATTTATTTCTCTACCTTAATTTTACGTGGCTTCTCAATTTATGGATATGTGACCATTTCAAGAGGAATGCATTCGTTCATTTTGTTCGGATGTGAAGACTATATGTTGCAATTTTCATTCCGTTGGATTCAGCTTCAATATTTGTCTATCAATGTGCTAATGGTGGTCAACCTCTTCAGGATGGCTCCTCCAACACGCACGACTCCGAATCCTGATCCGCCACCACCTCCACCTCCTCCGGAGGCATGGCAAGCTGTGATGGCCGCAACCAATGCAAACACACAGCTGATCATGCAAATTCTTCAAGAGCGCAATCAAGGCAGCCAAGGGAATCAAGGCAGCAATCAGAATCACTTTGCTACACTCAACCAGTTCCTTGCTAACGGGCCAAAGACTTTCAGCAATTGTGTTGAGGCAACCGATGCTGACGATTGGCTTGTGGGTCTGTGTAAGCATTTCGAGTGCAGTAACGTCAGGCCTGAGGACTTTGTCAAGTTCGCTTCCTTCCAACTCAAAGATCAAGCTGCAGAATGGTTCTAGCAGTACAAGGACTCCAGAGGTGGACGTGTTATCACTTGGGATGATTTCCGTCGAGATTTCCGAGCTCATCATATTCTGCAGAGCGTGGTTGAAAGCAAGCGTGAGGAATTCCGCAATCTAAAGCAAGGCTCTTTGTCTGTCTATGACTACAACAAGTTGTTCCAGAAGCTCGCCCGCTTTGCCAAGCAGGACGTGCCTGATGAGAATAGCATGACATACCAGTTCAGGGGCGGTCTCAGAGAAGATATCCAGCTCGCTCTTGTTCTCTTTGAGCCCTTGAGGTACGATGAGTTCTACAACATGGCACTGAAGCAAGAGGCTGCTCAGTTGAGGTGTGATGCTTCCAAGAAGCGAGTCAGAGATGTTACTCCTTCTTCCTCTACTCAAGTGGCCAAGCAGCAAAAGTTTTGGCTTCCTCCTCCTCCGTTTCGTCAGCCGTATCAGAAGAGCAAAGGTGGCAGTGGTTCTTCCCACCCACCCAACCCTGGCTTTCAGAACAAGACTTCGTCTCAAGCTCCAAGATCGAGTGCTCTGTATCACCGTCCGCTTTCAAAGGTCACGTGCAACAAGTGCCAACAGAAGGGTCACTATGCCAACAAGTGTTTCAACCAGAGGCGTCTTCCTCCTCCTCCTCATGTCAGATCGGCAAGTACAGCTGTGGTCAAGCATAACCCCAAGCACGCCAAGGTCAATTTGCTGAATGCAGCTTAGGCAGAGGACTCACCAGATGTGATCATGGGTAACCTTCCTGTTAGCGATGTTCCTGCAAAAGTTCTTTTTGACACTGGTGCATCGCTTTCTTTTATTTCAACTCCATTTGTGGCCAAGCATGATTTTGTGACCGAAAGGATTCCTGTTCCATTGAAGATTGTGTCTCCGGGCAAGCAAATGACTTCTAACAATTGCGTCCCGGATGCCTCTATCACGTTGGGCGATTACAAGTTTCTCTCTTCTCCGGTGGTTCTTGGTAACTCGGATATTGATCTTATTCTAGGAATGGATTGGCTTTCTAAGCACAAGGCACATCTTGATTGTGCAGCCAGGCAGATTCAATTGAATCATTTGTCTGAGGATGTAATTGTCTTTGCCGCTCGTGATGATACTATCCGTCTGTTTTCTCTCAATGAGAAGGGTGAATTGGATGACATCTCTCAAATTCCAGTCGTTTGCGAATATCAAGACGTCTTTCCAGAAGAGCTCCCAGGAACGCCTCCACACCGGCCAGTTGAATTTGTTATTGATCTTGAGCCCAGCACGGAACCTGTGTGCAAACGTCCTTACAAGCTCGGACCTGAAGAGTTGAAGGAGCTGAAGAAGCAACTCGATATGCAAGAGAAAATGGGTCTCATCCGTCCTAGTTCTTTTCCGTGGGGTTGTGGTGTTCTTTTTGTGAAGAAGAAGGATGGAACGGACCGACTTTGTGTCGATTACCGTCCAGTGAACAAGAAGACCATCAAGAACAAATACCCACTTCCCAACATCAATGAGCTCTTCGAACAACTCAAAGGTGCCCAAGTATTCTCCAAGCTTGATCTCCGTATGGGTTATCACCAGATTCGCATTCGTGAAGAAGATATTCCCAAGACAGCATTCAGAACAAGCTTTGGTTCATATGAATACACTGTCATGTCTTTTGGCCTCGCCAACGCTCCTCCGACGTTCTCTCGCATGATGAACTTCATCTTCAATGCCTACACCAATGACTTCATTTTGGTCTATCTCGACAACATTCTGGTTTTCTCGAAGAACAAGGAAGATCATGCCAAACACTTGCATTTGGTGCTTTATAAGCTCAGGGAACATCAGTACTACGCCAAGTTCTCCAAGTGTGAGTTTTGGCTCGATGAGGTTCTTTATCTTAGTCATATCATCTCCGCCAAGGGCATTGCCGTGAATCCTGAGAAGGTGTCTGCAATTGTGAATTGGGAACCTCCTCAGAATGTGAAGCAGCTCCGTAGCTTCCTCGGTCTCGCAAGCTATTGCCAAAGATTCGTTGAAAACTTTTCTAAGATCGCGAAGCCTCTCTCAAATCTTCTTCAGAAGCACGTCAAGTATGTTTGGTCTCCGGAGTGTGACATTGCTTTCAACACTTTGAAAGAGAAATTGATTACTGCTCCATTTCTGACTCCGCCTGATGAATCCAAGCCGTACGTGGTATTTTGTGATGCCTCTCTCCAAGATCTTGGCACAGTATTGATGCAAGAGAAGAAAGTTGTTGCGTATACTTCTCGCCAGTTGAAGCCTAATGAGAAGAACTACCCCACTCATGATCTCGAGTTGGCGGCAGTTGTGCATGCTCTTTTGACTTGGAGACATCTTCTATTGGGAAGAAAAGTGGACATTTTCACTGATCACAAGAGTCTCAAGTACATCTTCACTCAGCCTAATCTCAACCTCAGGCAAACTCGATGGGTCGAAATGATTCAAGAGTATAATACGAGTATTGAGTATACTCCAGGCAAGGCCAATGTGATTGCTGACGCATTGAGCAGGAAGGCTTACTGCAACAGTCTTATTCTCAAGCCTTATCAACCCGAGCTTTGTGAAGCTTTCCGCAAACTTAATCTGCAAGTTGTTCCTCAAGGTTTCCTCGCCAACCTTCAAGTCTCTCCTACCTTAGAAGACCAGATTCACCAAGCGCAGCTTCTTGATGCTATGGTGAAAAAGGTGAAGTTTGGGATTGCCAAGAGTCAGTCCAAGTACAAGTGCTACCGCCTTGATGACAAGGACACTCTCTTCTTCGAGGATCGTATTGTTGTACCCAAAGGTGACCTTCATAAAGTGATCATGAACGAGGCTCACAATTCTCTCCTTTCCATCCACCCTGGGAGCATGAAAATGTATCAGGACCTCAAGCAAGCTTATTGGTGGACTCGAATGAAGCGCGAGATCGCTCAATTCGTGAATGAATGTGATGTCTGCAGAAGAGTGAAGGCAGAACACCAAAGGCCAGCTGGTCTCCTCCAACCTCTTGCCATTCCAGAATGGAAGTTTGACCACATTGAGATGGACTTCGTGACTGGGTTTCCAAAGTCCAAGCGTGGCAATGATGCTATATTTGTTGTCATCGACAAACTCACCAAAGTGGCTCATTTTCTGCCTATCAAAGAGTCGATCACTGCAGCTCAATTGGCGGAACTCTATACCTCTCGTATTGTCTCTCTGCACGGTATTCCACAAGTGATCTCTTCAGACCGTGGCAGCATCTTTACCTCCAAGTTTTGGGATTCTTTTCAGAAGGCCATGGGCACCAACATCCGCTTCAGCACAGCTTTCCATCCTCAAACTAGCGGTCAAGTCGAGCGTGTGAACCAGATTCTTGAAGATATGCTCAGGGCTTGTGTGATCTCCTTCGGCATGAAGTGGGAGGATTGTCTTCCTTATGCTGAATTCTCCTACAACAGCAGTTTTCAAGCAAGTCCGGGCAAGGCTCCATTTGAAATTCTGTATGGCAGGAAGTGCCGTACCCCTCTCAACTGGTCTGAAACTGGTGAACGTCAGCTTTTGGGTAATGACTTAATCACAGAGGCAGAAGAAATGTGCAAAGTCATTCGTCATAACCTCAAAGCGGCCCAATCCCGCCAGAAGAGCTACTATGATAGTAAGCACCGTGATTTGGCTTTCGAGATCGGAGATCATGTTTACCTCCGTGTCTCTCCTATGAAAGGTACTCGTCGCTTCGGTATCAAAGGGAATCTTGCCCCCAGATACGTGGGACCTTTCAAGATCGTCAGCAAGAGAGGCGACCTCGCCTATCAACTCGAGCTTCCTTCAAACTTTGCAAATGTTCATGACGTGTTCCATGTCTCTCAGCTTCGAAAGTGCTTCAAGACTCCTGACCGCACCGTCAACTTCGAGGACATTGAGCTCCAAGAAGATCTCTCTTATCGTGAGTACCCAGTTGCTATTCTTGAAGAGACTGAACGCAAGACTCGCAACAAGTCAATCAAATTTCTCAAAGTCAAGTGATCACACCATTCCGACCGTGAAGCTACCTGGGAATGCGAGGATCACCTCCGTTCTGAGTACCCGACGTTCTTTCAGTCCTAGATCTCGGGACGAGATCCTTTCATAGTGGTGGAGTGTTGTAACACCCCGGATGTAACTTTCCCTATTTGTACTCCAACTCTTGCCGTTTCCGGTGTTAAGTCATATTTATTTCCTCGGGTTTGGGTTTCGTCTCTGTGTGTTGTTGTCGTTGTCATGCATCTCATATCATGTCATCATGTGCATTGCATTTGCATACGTGTTCATCTCATGCATTCGAGCATTTTCCCCGTTGTCCGTTTTGCATTCCGGCGCTTCGTTCTCCTCCGGTGGTCATTTCTAGCTTTCTTTCGTGTGTGGGGATTAAACATTTCCGGATTGGACCGAGACTTGCCAAGCGGCCTTGGTTTACTACCGGTAGACCGCCTATCAAGTTTCGTACCATTTGGACTTCGTTTGATACTCCAACGGTTAACCGAGGGACCGAAAAGGCCTCGTGTGTGTTGCAGCCCAACACCCCTCCAATTTGGCCCAAAAACCACCTAACTCTGCTCCATGTCCTAGAGCGTTCGATCACGATTGCGTGAACGAAAACCGCACCTCATTTGGACTCTCCTAGCTCCCTCTATGCCTATAAATAGCCCCTCCTCCGAAATCCCGGATCTCCTCGTCCAAACCCTAGAAAAGTCCTCCTCGCGCCGGCCGGACACGTCCGTCCCCGGCCGGACACGTCCGCCGCCTCTGCCAGCCAACCAACAGCCGCCATGTGTCCCTTGCGGGACCGCTTCGCCGCCGCCGCCGTTGAGGCCCGCCGAGCCCAGC